>NC_136429.1:327651564-327689064 GCF_052849685.1 Lactuca virosa
GGAACTGAAAGTAACAACACAGTCTGTTCATGACATGTTGGGCATTCCAACTAGTGGAACAATACTTACACAACTGGATCAATGGCCTAAAGATGATATCAGTTATGATGAATGGAAGCAACAGTTCCAAGAAAGAGCAATAATCCGACTGAATGCAATCAAAAAAGTTATTGTTCGTACCACAGAAGCTGATTTTAATTTCAAATTGAACTTCTTAGTTCTTTTTATAAACACATTTTGTGAGTCAACCTCAATGGGAAGATGCAACATGTTCCCTTTAAGTTATATTTAAAAAAAACATATATCAGCTAGATAGACTGGTGCAACTATCTTTTGGACTATCTCGTTAGAACAAAGAACTCACGCATACCATACTCGGATAACAACTACTTTGTTGGACAGTCCGCTTTCTTGGTTGTAAGATATTCATAACTGAATATATATTATAATGATTATATTCATTATAATAATCTTAATTATTCATAAATGAATGCACATATTCATATATGAATAATTCACATGTAATGTTTTGCATTACTTATTCATATACAAATATATATATATATATATATATATATATATATATATATATATATATATATATATATATATATATATATATATATATATATATATATTAATAATGTTATATTTTGTAAAAATTCATTTATGAATATCAATTAATTATAATTTATCTGCAGTTGTTCTATGTTGATAAAATCCACTCGGAAGCTCTAACAGTAACACGTAAACATCCAACAATTTGTTATTAGAGTTCAGAGAAGATTAGACATCGAGAGACATTTGAAAAAGAAATAGGTATATTTGGTTGTGGAGAATTAAATGAAGAATTTGTTAATGAACAAGATGAAGGAGATTCAGATCTGGAAAACAATGATTGTGATAAAGATGAAGATGATTCTGTTGAGGTCATTATTCTGAATATGTTAATCATATATGATTACACTAATTTATTATATTAATTTCTAATCATATTTCTTTTTATTACATATGCATATGAATTAAAACTATCAAAAATGCTTGATAGTTTTGAGAGGATGAAGAAAAGCTGAATTCAAAGTTGGATGAATCAATAACAAAGTTCCCTAAAAAGGAAAGTTTCAGGATTTTCAAAGAAAAGATCATGAATATAATTCTTGAAGAAAAAACTGAAAGCACAATTTTTTTTTTGAATTTCCAAGTAATGAAACTGGTTTTGAAGGTATCAATTTCACACCAGTAATGGGTCAAAAATAGATGATGAAAAAGAGATTGAAGATAAAGAGGGAAATGGTGAAGAAGACAATGATAATGATGGAAGTCAACCGGAAGTAGATTATTTTCTTGATGGAAATGAAGCAGAGAATGAAGGAATAAAGAATGATGGAGATAACAATAAAAAAGAAGGTGAAACTGAAGAAAAAGAGAAAAATGGAGAAATCAATGAATATGAAAATCATGAAGAGAAAAACGATGATGAGACTAAAGAAACAAACAATCATGGAAAGACTAGTCACCAAAATGAAACAAAACAAAATCTGTTGGATAAAGTTATTGAAAACATTATGGATAATGTCCTTGGAATTGGATTTTCAAGTTTAAATAGTTAAGAAGATGAAATATGGAATGAACCTGAAATAAACACTATTTTGGATAATATTAATATAGATAAATTTTGACTTACTTTTATTTTATAAAAGTATTAATACACAATAACAATTTTTTTTATTAAATTTTAACCAGGGTCACCAATGACTAGAAGTAAAACTAATACTCTGATCAGTCAAGTTATTCAAGGTATGTTACTATCATCATCTTATTTATCTACAAATAAAAAATGTTATTATAGATTCACTAATTCATTAATTAAATATACTTAATATATAATATTATATGGATCTTGCAGACAAGGGGAACTCAGAAGATGTACATAAACAAGGAGAAGTTGAGAAATGAAAGGGAGATGATACAGGTAAATGAATGATTCACTATTAAGTGAATATATTACAATACTTATATTCATTTTTAATAACATTTTTTTATTCATAAGTGAATAAGACACTATATAAATGAGTAGAAAAAAAGATAGAATATTCATATATGATGTATATGTTTCAGGCAAGGGAAAGTCTGAACATGGAAATAAAGGAGGAGCAGAAGCTAAGAAGACAAAAAGGAAATGATGGAGGTGGAGATAAAAAAATAGAAGTTGAGAAAGGAAATGCAAATGATTGAGGTAAATGGTTGATTCACTAATAAGTGAATATAATAAGATTGATTATTTACAAATGAATAAGACAATATATGAATAAATAAAAAATATAATGTTACTTATTCATAAGTAATGATATGCATTACTTATTCATAACTAAATATATTACTTATTCACAAGTGAATAACACAATGTCAGTAATGCTTACATTGAATTTTTGAATAACACAATTTTTAGTTATTAATAAGTAAAAGATAGAATTACTTGTTCATAAGTAATACTATGCATTACTTGTTCATAAATTAACATATTAAAATATTTATACTCATTTATGAATAAGTAATGCAATATTTTAAATATATATAAAATATGCATATATGTTGTGTATCTTTCTGGCAAGGGAAAGTCTAAAAATGAAAATAAAAAAGGAGGAGAAGCTAACAAGACAAACGAAATGAAGAAGGTAACAATTTGGAAAGATATTTAAAAAATCATATATGATTGGAATGATCAAGAATCGCATATGAATAAAATATATAAAAAAATATTATAATTAACATATAATTATTTATATGATAACTCTTCTGGCAGGTAAAAAAATCAGAAAATGAAGATAATACTCGTCCGAGCTTTAGTCTAGTTCTCAGTCAAGATTCAGATCAAACTTCAAGTAAAAAATACAATGAATCTTCACCAAAATAAAACTTAGAAAGAAACAAATCAAAGAAGACCATCAGAGGGTTGTGATCAGATTAGCAAACAAAAATGTTCTTAATCCAAATCCAATCTCTGTAGCAATTTCTACTGAAGTAGGACCATCAAAGCATGATCTAGATGAATCAAGAGAGAAGAAGCCTGCTAATGCTTTCAAATAACCTTACAAATGCATGATAATAGACACAAAACCTAAACTGAAAAATCAGGAGAGTAATGTTTGGGAATGGTTGTTCAACTTGCAAGGGAATGCATCGTATGTAACTTTAGTTTATAGACATATTCATATATGATTATTATATAGATAATAATGTATGAAATTTTGATTATATATTTGCAGAGATATGGTTGTCCAGACAAAATATGGTCAGGTAACAGAATTAGCATTATGGAAAGTCTATATGGAAACACATAGATTTTTGCAGAAGTTTTAGGCACTTGGGGTGATTTACTTAACCACCAAGAACTGGGAAGGGATGTCGGAAATTCACCATACAAACTTTTCTTGAAAGTTGAAGCGTCAGTAAGTTCGTGTTCTCTATTGATAAATGAATATACAAATATAATGTGTTCATTTATGAATATTAGATTTATTTACTATCATTTAAGATAGTTTTTTATATGCAATTGACATATGATTATAACAAAATGATGTATTCATTTATGAATATAAAAATAAAAAATAAATATCTTTAGTATTCACTTACGATTAATATGCCAACATGATGTATTCATTTATGATTAACAACTTACTAATACTTTAAAATTATTTTGGTTATAGAATGCTTATGTATCTTCAACATTGTCTGATGAAAGAAAGTAAGAAAAGTTCAAGGAGAACTTTCTGAAAGCACTGATGGGTACAAAAAAATATTGAACATAAAAGATATTGACATGGTATGTTAGTTAAACTTGTTTTTATATATATTTTCTCAACAAAATACTTACCATTATATACATAAAAACAACTATTCTTTGCAGTTGTTAGAAGTGCTCACATTTTTGTGATTGTCTTCAACTTGAAGAAACCATCAATTGAAATTCTAGACAACAGTGCAGTTGAGGGGGATTATGAAGGGAAATATGGAGTACTATTGAAACCTTTGGTAAGTACCTAATTCACAACAACGTATAAGAACCACTTTATTAAATATCTAACTTTTATTTTATTTAATGATCGGAAAATTTTGTTTGTGAGATACTTTAAAGAAATAAAGCATCCAAGATCCAATGTCATCTCAAAAGAAAGTTTCATACCCCAACGACTTGAAACTCCATGGAGAACAGTTAAAAACAAAGTTGATTGTGGGGTCTTTGTGATGGGTTATGAGCATATCTACATTCCTATGTGATCATGCAACCCTAATTGCTTTGGATCTAAGTTTTCCACTAATTGAACATGCAAATAGAACGCCAAAGCAATAACCCTACATCTAGCATACAAGAATCAAAGTTCATATGAAATTAGGGTTAGAATATTACCTCACTTGTTATATAGTAATAACAAGAGTTCCTTGAAGATCCTTGACTCTTGAAAGCTTAGTGCCCCAAGTGTTGCACCTCTAATGGAGTCACAAACACTCAATGCAAAGGATGAAAAGAGAGACTATGAAATTTCGGCCAGGGTTTCTTTCTTTCAAGCATAAGCCAAAATTCCAAGTGTTTAGGGGTTTATATATATGGCTAGGTTGTTTAGTCTTGAAGCTAGACTTGAATAAGGAAACCTTAATTCTTACCTTAAGCCCAAAGCAACCCATGGACCACCATAAGATGCCTTGGACGAAATCTTATAAGACCAAGCTATAAATTTCGTCCACTCCATCAAGGAGTCCCTAGGCCTAGTTTCACAACTATCAATGATTTGCAAAACAGTCCCTCCGTAAATAATCAGTTCCTTTAATCCCAAAATTAATATCAAATTAATTTCTGATTAATTACCAATGAATAATATGATTTCCAAATAATATATTAATCTTATAATATAATAATAAAATCATTTTGAGTACCAATTTATTATTTCGAATAATAAATCCTACTCTCTCTCCACCAGTCATCTTGTCAAGTTGCATGAGTGAAGGCAACCCAAAAGGACCATGCTACTATCAAATCAAGTACATACCAATTATAGTTATAGCCTTAGACACCTAATCCAACACTTTGCAATGAGACATATGGAGACCTATATGGGACAACCAATCTCAAATTGGAAACAATGTCTTCATAAAGAAAGTGTAATTCAACAAACTACTTTAAAGAAGCTCAGGCAAAGTTATGAGCACCGAATGCCAACTTCTGAAATAAACATGTTGAAGGCTAAGGTGTTGGAACTTGATGAATATCAAAATGTGGAATTCAAAGTGCGTACCGCTCCTGCATACAAGGCGATGCAAACAATTCAAAAAAGGTTAAAAGAATATTGATGATTGTTTGTGATGAAGTGTGATGGTATAGGAGAACAGTTTGTGTTAAAGTTGAATGATTTTGAAGGAAATGTAAGATGCTTTTGTGAAACAAGTTTGTGAACAGGTTTTAGATAGTTTGTTAAGTGTTACTGAACATCTTTTAAATAGTTTGTGAAATGCTTGTGAACAGGTTTTATTATTTTGTATTAAATGATTATGAAATAGAAACAAGTTTGCTTATTTCTGTATTTCACATATCAATTTACCATATCCATATAACTTATTTATTACTAAATTAAAAAAATATATACATATGATATATTCATTAATAATTAACAGGTATTTCACATATCAATTTACCATATCCATATAAATGTGTTAAGTAGTAGCTTCTGATAAATCGATAATGACACAATAATATTGTATTATTCATACATGAATATTATTGTTTATGATTATTATCTGCATATATTCATAAATGAATAGAAACAAAAAAATATTGAAAAAAAAACCCTAAATGTGTTTTCTTGATTGAGCAGCTACAATTCTAACTGGACTTGTACTTAAATTGTGAGGAACTCGTTGTGCAATCCTGAGCACATTCTTTGTTCTTTTTTAGAATTAACATATGTTGCTTCACCTACACATGGAATTCTTTTCTTGATTCCAGAACCTTTGTTGCTTTGAACTTGAGGAACATGAATATTAATCTCTTTTGGAATAGGAATAGAAACACCCATAAGCTTGCATACAACTTCACCATCCGTCTTGCTTTTCAATCCACCACATGTATAATAACTCTCAAATTCCTTCAACAACATCTGTTGTTTCTCAGCATACAAAGCCAATTTCTTTTTGTCATCTCTTACAATATCCAAACATGATTCAAAACTATAATATGAATCATCGACTAGCTTCACATTCTCATGATTCCCTGAATCAGATTAAGGAGTGTTTGGCATCTTCTAGAGCCTCGGTTTTAATAAATGGCTCGGCTACTAAAGAATTCCCTATTATGAAAGGTGTTCGTCAAGGTGATCCCCTCTCACCGTTCTTGTTCATTATTGTCACGGATGTTCTGAATGTTGTTTTAATATCTTCTTGTGTCAAGTCTCTCTTTCACGGTATTCAAATCCCCAATGGTGGTCCCTAACTAATGCATCTCTTTTATGCTGACGAAGCCCTTTTTTAGGTAATTGGTCTTGCTCTAATTTTGCAAATTTGGCTCGTATTTTAAGGTTTTTTCATGTTGCCTCTGGTTTAAAAGTTAACTTTCATAAGTCCAATGTTTTTGGTATTGGTGTTTTGGGAAATGATGTCTCAAATTGTGCTCGGGTCCTTGGTTGCGACGTGGCTTCTCTTCCTTTCAAGTATTTAGGGTTTCCAGTTGGTGCTAACATGGCTATTAAGAGAAATTGGGTGCCAATTGTTGATAGAGTTCATAACTGTCTCTCTTCTTGGAAGGAAAATAATCCTTCTTTTGGTGGGAGACTAACGCTTGTGAAATCAGTGTTGGGCGGCTTATATGGGGAGGTAGTGATGAGAAGAATAAGATAAATTGGGTTGCTTGGAAAACTATTTTAAGTGATAAAAATAAAGGAGGTCTGGAAGTTGGATCTTTATGGTCTCTAAATTGGGCCCTTCTCATTAAATGGATTTGGAGGTATAAGGTCGATCATAAATCGTTATGGAGACGGGTCATTTATGGAATTCATAATTTTGTCAGAAAACCAGTGAAATCCATGGCTAAGAAAACTCTCCTCGGCGTTTGGTATAAACGAAGTGATATCCAATCTCTTAGAAACAAAACAAGATTTTTTTTATCCAACTCAAATAAAGAAAGGAACATAGATGCAACATTGTCAGACCCGATCCAATTTTCAAGCCAAAAGAGAGTATCTGAACCCGATTTGACATCAATGTCAAAAATAGAGTAGAAATCAATACTTGTGTTCTCTAATTCATGAATTACTCTCGAAATATTAATTGGGCTTGGAAAAGGGCTCCAAGTAATCAATTTGAAGCAGGAGAACTAATTGATTTAAAAAACTGTTTGGAGTCAGCTATTGTGTCTGGGGCAACGATACTTGGAGATCGAAACTCTCTGCGAATAGGATTTTTTACGTGCATGACCTTCATGGTTTGATCGATTCGAGGCTTACTGTGCCGGTGGGCAACCCCACGGTTTGGATCAACTTGGTTCCCTCAAAATTGACTTGTTTTACTTGGTGTGCCTGCATGGATCACATCCCTTCTGCGATTGCACTCTCTCGAAGAGGTATAAATGTTTCTGTCACTTTCTGTGTTAGTTGCATCTCAGGTGTTGATGAGACTGATCACATCTTGGTTGGTTATCCTTTTGCTCTTCGCACTTTAGACGAGATTCTTGATTGGTGTGGTATCTCTTCATTTCTTGCTTCTTTGGTTATTGGGTTGGTTAATTTTGCAGCCCAGTGGGGGAATTGTCCAAAATTAAGGAAGTTGTTTTTAGTCATCATTTACGGTTATTTATGGGGTGTTTGGAGGGCTCTGAATGAAAAAAATTCAACAAAATGTATGTCTCTTCTTCGGCATTGGCGGATAATATCATCACCACGGTTTTTAGTTGGGTAAAGCATATAGAGAATTATAGGAATTGTAATTTGGCTACTTGGTGTTTTTGTCTTTTCAACATTGTTTAATTTTTTTCTGTTTTTTCCTTTGCACAGTTTTCGTCTTTTAGACAGTGGTCTTTAATAAAATTCCGTTATTTCCGAAAAAAAAAAAAGACAGCTTTAGAATGTATGGTTAAACATAATATTGAATACAAAGGTTTGATAATAAAATAGAGTAAATTACACGAATGGTCCCTATGGTTTAGGGTAATTTGCGTGTTTGGTCCCTAACTTATATTTTTAACTCGGAAGGTCCCTACTATTTGTTTTTGTTACATGCTCAGTCCCTGTCTTACCTAAAAATACTATTTTGCCCTTGATTTTTTTAATTTATTTAAATAAACACACCTCCAACCCCACCCCCTCACCTTACCTTACCTACCCCACCATTTTTCCCTATTTAAATAATAGTCTTTTTAATTAAGACAGGGACCAAGCGTGTAACAAAAATAAATAGTAGGGACCAAGCGCGTAACAAAAACAAACAGTAAGGACCTTCCGAGTTAAAAAAATAAGTTAGAGACCAAGTATGTAAATTACCCTAAACCATAGGGACTATTCGTGTAATTTACTCAATAAAATATTTGAGAACACGTTTTCAAAAAGAGAACATCCATATAATTGAGTCGGAAAACCAAACCTACTTTTTTACAAAGATAACATACTAATGTTTGTGGTAGGCAACCATTTGGGTTCAAGTTTGGGATCATGTGATAAGGCTTTCAATCTCTTTCTATAGTAGAACGCAGACAATAGTACAAAGAAGAATCAGTGAGCGATAGCTGACAAATATGGGCTAAAATATGAATCACTGTCAACCCGATTTTCCTTATTTGTGGTCGGCAACCATTCACACAATCGGCTCCTGGATGAAGGTGAATTTTGATACGTTACATTATTAAAAACATCCTTCAATTGAAAAACCATATAAAGTTGTTTAAATGAAATCAGTAACTGTTATTGAAATTTAATTTATTATTAATATATTTAGGATTAGTTAACAACTAGATTATGACCCGCGTAAAACGCGGGAAACATATAAAAGTATAAAAAGTTGGCACAATAATTAAAAAGAAAGTAACAAAAATAGAATTAGTTTTATTGGTAACATTGAAAAAAACAATGAAATGCTTGAATATCTATAACCGATGAAGGACCTCTTTGTAAACAACGTTTTTTGTTTTATTAGTTGGACGACCTTGTCACATATAAGTACCTTCAATACGATATCTTTTTAATTTATACTCGTCTTAGGTTCGGAAACCAATGTCGGTTGTCTTTTTTCTTTCTTGTTGATGTATCAATTAATGCAATACAAATTGATGCTACATTTGGAGCTTTTAGTGCTATTAGTCGATTTGTTAATGATCTTCCAGTAAGTTTATGTTTTTTTCAATAAAATTACAACTTTTTATATTTTCTTCGAGTTAATGTTTTATTGATTTGTAATAATAATAATATGATTGGTGTAGGAGGGTCCTCAAACACTTGTGAGAATTACATTTGACTCATTGCAACAGGTTATTTTTAAAAAAAAATTAACCTTTCAAAAAGAATTATTCCTTCAAGCTCTTTTGCATTTTTTATTGCAGCCATTGATTTTCTTAGTTCCAGACACATATGATATTTACACTCCTCTCCCCTCTGATGTTATTGTTCAACTTTCTATGGTGATGAAGTTACCAAAGACTGGTGTGTTGACGATCATTGGACATTAGCAAATAACATAAATACTTTTTCAAGAATCCTGTAAGTAAATCTATTTCTAACTCAAGTTACGACAACACCCTTGTGTTTGTCTGTCGTGTGTTTATCATAAGATTTATTAAGGGTATTAGTATCAATTTATACATATCTCCAAATATAAGTCAATTTTAATCAAGGGGTAAAATACTCCTTTTTCTTGAGTTGGCAAAAAACTTTAACCTGGAGAACACGAGTGCGACCTATATGAAAACTGTCAAATGTCCTCTAGAATCCGAAATGTTATAAGTTGTCTTTGTAGTTGAATTATCTGTTATTTTTCATTTTCATTTAAGTTCTTTTGGGATTAAACAAAAGGAAAAACAACATAATTTCGTTGTATGAAAAAAATTCGGAGTACAAGGCTACAATTGGTATAAAACCCTAAAATGATAGCTCATAACATTGGTCTAACTCATCTAATTTTGTATCATACACTAAAAGAACAAATAGAAGAATAAAAAAAATAGTTGCAATGAAAACCTTGTTTTGTGTACCAATAAGCTGGCATAAAACTAACAGTTCTTGAATATAGGAATAGTCTACTCTTCAAAAATAAAATTGGAAACTAAAATAAGGAACCAGTTCTTATAGATGTGCAGTCCATAATCAAATCCAACCGTCCGAGTATACCTGAAGGGCTAATTTTCTCATGGAGAGCATGACAAAATCACCGTGAGAAATTCATTGGGTGGCAAGTTAAAAAGCTTTTTGAATGTCGAATTCCTATGAGGTGACTTCATATTGAGCTGTCAAGAAGTTAGAATAATTCGTATAGATGTGCAGCCCATAATCAATACTCCTATAATGCAAAAGTTAAAATATTTTACAAAAAAATGAAAATAAAACGCCCTAAAAAGAAGTGTAAAAGGATCATTTACCAAACTTTAGATGGCTGCAAAAAAGAAACGCTCTTTGTTCATACTTACTTCACACATACATCATTTTAATAATGCAAATGTCAATTTACCTATAAGGAAATTAAAAATAAATAAATAAGCCAAACCTGAGATCCTTTTTGAGAACATATGCATCCGACTTAACTATATTGGATCTTGGAAAGCAAATGTATTGGTTAATGCAAGTGAAGAATATGGAATTGATTTTCCAACATCCATTTTTGGGTAACATCCACTTTCATATCCCTTTTACACATACTTCGGCTCTCATCATGTGCGATTCTTGCTTCTGTCAAAAAATACAAAGTTATACAACCATATAAATCAGATAAGAATTGCACTTTTAGAAAGCATGCATATTATGGAATAAGATTAGAACACGTTTGGTCTTCAAATGTAAGAATCTTAAGAATAACCTAACTACAAATATTCCCAAGTATAGTGTCTCACGGTTGGGTTTTTATTCCAGTGAAGGGGATTGTATCTCATTACCTCGATGGTATATTATCTAAGAAAGTAAGAAATAAGGCCAAATGGAACTTGATGGCAAAACACCATTCTTTCGTTGCTTATACTGAAAAATATATAAATTTTATAAATTCTTAGAAGTGGATATATTTTGTTTTGATAATCAACCTTCTATACATAAAAATCCCAAATCTTCCCGATGATAAACTTGGATAGTACACGGTCATTAAATTTTCTTTGTCTCAATAGCTTAAGCATCTAATAACGGCTTAAGGATATGAATATAAACTAAAGAACTACATACAATACATACATAATAACCTCAAATGCTCTAGAGCTTCAAATATTTTTCTCACACTTCTTCCTCAACTTTTACATATTGACGGCATGTCTCCATTGGGTTGAATTGCTTCAAGACTTATGAAATTGTTCATAATCTGTAATGATAACATAATACTTTTTAATCTTAAGCCAAATATAAATTCTATTCGACTACCTAAAAAACTACATTATGGTGACCCTGCTTTACAGTATTAGAAAAATAAATAAAAAAATTCATACATTTTTTGCAACTTTTTCATAAATTGCATGAAAAGATCTATCAATCTTTTTCTGGTCAAGGATTTAATCTCCCTCATCATAACAAAATCATAGTATATTAATGATTCATGATTCATGATTCATCCGAGCCAATTGCAAGGTTTCTAGGATGAGGATCAACATGAAAGAAACTGGTTGGTATCTACATAAAATAGGAAAAATATATTAAAAATTCAGTAAAAAATAAAAGCATTTTTTATTTTTTTAATGAGCGTGTTCATCTGAGTGTTGGGCGTCTTATTTTGGAAGTTTTTCGATACTCTTTTTTAGTCCAAAAGAAAAAGATCCATTTTATTTTAGAGGCAAAATTATAAAATTATTTGACCACTTCTATTTTTTATGATCATACAGATAAATGTTGACCACTTTTTTATATTATTTTACCAACTACTCAATCAATCTGAACTCTGGATAACTCACCTAATATCTTTTGACGACAACTTCTTTGTCTATTCTATCGTTTTCTACAACTAAAAGCAAATACAAAAAAGATATATATTTAACTATCATATTACTTGTTCCATCACTAACAACAAAAAAATCTAGCAAGAAACATATTTGAAGATTGAATTGCTACCTGATGCAAATCGACTCCTTTTTTATTCCCTTTTTTGTTTATCTTCATCTGATGATACTATAAAAAAATGGTATTTGCAAGATGGTGTTAGATGTTCTTGAGGTACTGAGTGAATGCCAGTTGACATCAAGAACACATATCATAATTGTGTTCAACAAAAACCCAAAATCAACATCAAAATAGCCCTGAAGAAAAAAGTAAGCACACAAAAGCTATATATATATATATATATATATATATATATATATATATATATATATATATATAAACATAAAATGGTGAAAAAAAAATGAGGGAAAGGAAGAAAACAGTAACAAAAATCGTATAAAATGCAAAGCAAGATGTTGGAGTGGTGTAGAAAACAACCATATGAATAAATCAAAAAGACGAACGCGTTAACTGTGTGTGTATGTCGTCTTTCTAGTTTCTGCAACAGATAGAAAGAGGGAGGCGAAGAAGGAGCGGCGATTCCCTTAATTCTTGAAAGCAAGGGTAGAAATTAGGTTTTTTTTCATCAAAATTGAGAAATAAACACCAGAAATCGAAACATAACAAATCAATTATAAGTCGTTGTGCGAAGAAACAAATAACTGACTGGAAGAAAGAGAACCCTAAGGTGAAACGCAAGAAATATGAAGAAAGGAAAGGAGACGAAATAGATGAGTGCTTGCGGTTGTGATCATAAGATGAAAGGGATTCGAGGTTACATAAGGAGGAATCAAAGAGATAAGATTATGGATTGTCTGCGCATAGAGACATAATTGTATCTGGATTCAAGGTCGTAGAAGGGAGAATCGATTGAATCGTTGTGAAAGAAGATGTACGCATCATTGAAATTAGTGGGAGAATCTTTCTTATGTATCTTCCAGCACCATTGATCTTCATATTTTCTTCCCTGCAATAAATTGAAAAGAAAATAATGATTGTGTTAGTGATTTTCAAACCAGAACAAAAGAAACGGGTAATGAGGGGTGGGGTTGACCAAATGATGATGTCATTAATAAATTTCCTAATTTTAAAAATAATTTTATTTTTGGTGAGATTTAATTGTCATTAATAAATTTCCTAATTTTAAAAATATTTTATTTTTGGTGAGATTTAATTGTAATTAATAGATTTTCTAATTTTAAAAATAATTTTATTTTTGGTTAGATTTAATTCTAATTAATAGATTTCCTAATGTTAAAAGTAATTGTCATTAATAGATTTCATAAAAATGGTGGACCAAAAAAAAGATTGACCAAATGATGATGTCAGCATAACGATCTAATCGTAGAAAATATATGAATGAAACACAATCAATGACACTGATTGTTGAAAGTGATGTCACAAAGTTTCTCTTCTAATAATATTTAAAGATTTACCAAAACTTTTTTAGCCCAGTTGTATAAAGTGCTGATTTCCTTTGTTGATTTTGAAAATTCAAGTCTTAACCCTTTTTTTAACCGTAACATATATGGTATTGTAAGTAGTTTTCAAACATGTTAGATTTGTAATTCTTAAAAAAATATATAACATTTTTAAAAAACTATCTTTGTTAAATGATATCCGGTTTAAAATCATGAAAATATTGAGTATCAGTGGTTATTTAATTTACAAATTTACATCAAAAGTTACAATTATATTTTTATTTTAAAAAAGCTAAAATTATGTGGTTTCCCATTTCCTTAAACAACTTTCAAACTTGCACATTACGTCAAAAAAATAAGACAAAATTTCATAATTGGTCTCTTACTTTCAAAGAAAACGTCACGTTACTGGTCTCTATGGTTTGTAAAATTAAATGAAAACTTCTCCTGCAGTTAAATCTAACTCTTCAGTTGTTAGATTTTTAATTAAAAAGACTATTTTACCATTGTACCAAATTTGCAATATACTATAAACCTCAATGACCATTTGTGTAATGTTGTAAATTTATAATTTTGTTTATATAAATAAATTAAAAAAGGGTATAATGGTAAACTTAGAATATCTAATTATGGTAAAAATAATAAATCATTTAATGCCTCCTTTAAATAATGGAAATCAGTTTAAAACCCTAGATATCACCCTCTTTTTCGTCTGCATCGAACGACCACTCTGTTTCAACCTAGGGCTTGTGTTCCTCTTTGCATCCTTTCTCCAATCGAAATAGCTCCTCCCCTCCACAATCTTTACTTGCTAGCTTCCATTTTTGATGAATCGTTTCAATCAAATCAGGACTTCAGCTACATCAGGTGGGAACGATTTGGCAGCAAGGATCGACGGAAGGAAAAGAAAGGTTGGAGGATAGATTGTTCGGTGATTAGAGGTCAAACGCAGAAGGTATCTCAGTTTATGAATACGATCCCCACCATCGCTACTCTATCAAAGGTCCTCACGCCTCCACCTTATCTTCATCTTCTTGATTTTAATCATGGATGGTACAATCACCATGGATGTAATCTTGAATCCGAACTGGGAAAAGGTACATTATATGATTTTTCTAACTTTTTGCTAATCTTTACTTGCTAGCTTCCATTTTTGATGAATCGTTTCAATCAAATCAGGACTTCAGCGACATCAGGTGGGAACGATTTGGCAGCAAGGATCGACGGAAGGAAAAGAAAGGTTAGAGGATAGATTGTTCGGTGATTAGAGGTCAAACGCAGAAGGTATCTCAGTTTTTTTAGATGTTTGGCAGTGATCGGTAGAACCCAAATGAGTGTTTGGGTTTAATTCATTTGACAGGAAAAGGAACACGAAAATTCAATCAAATCAGGAATTCCCAAAAGACCCAAGTGAAAATCTTATTGAGTTGAGGGATTTTATCAAGGAGAACATTCATATGAATATGAGGCCTTTACAAAGCAGCATTATCAGGAGCTTTGAGGCATGAGTAAATCTGAACAAAAAGAAAGTTGACTCAGTAAAACCTGAATTGGAGAAATATGCAAACTTTTATACCTTTTTGTGAAAGGAGTAGAGAAAACTTGAAGTAAACCCATGATTGCATCCGACAATGGGAAGATGTTGACATATCTTTTACTGATGCACATGTAAGTCTTTTTTATTATTCATTGATTCTTTTTCTACATAGAATGTTGTGAATGGAGTTGCATATGATTGATTTGTAGGATATTTGTGAATAGCATGTTAATAAACACGCCATGTAGGGGTGTTTTTCTTTCTCCATTGGAGAATAAGGCTGTAATATGTTTTTGAAGTCTGTAAATATAGCTTGCTCAAGGATTGTTTTCATGGAAGTATCAATGTCATTCGGTTTTGATTTAGAATGTAAAAAACAATAAATAGGTGTAAAATAGCGATTTTGAAAGAATTCAGAGTTTGTGTTTTGTATTAGTGGAGTTGAATCATTCAATCCCCCACAAATGATTTTTTTAATGTTACAAATTCTTTAAGAATATTCAAAACCATTATGCAAGAATAGTTTATTCTATAAGAATATTTATTGTTGTATTCTATTAGAATGCATTGAATTGTTTAATTTTTGAAACTTGATTATCTTTTCTTTGTGGATTTAGGTTTTTAAGAGGCTAACATTGATGTGGAGAAGGAAGAAAACATATAGAACGAGAGTGTATTATACCAGAATGTGTTATGCTACAATGTATAAAGTGTTGCTTAAAAATAATATTCTTTCAGAATAGATTGGTGTTTTTGTTAGATTTTGATGTTTTTTTTTATTTTTTCTTTCAGAATGTTGTTATTATTCAATGAATCACAATCATACAATGTAATTATTTGTTATATTATTAGTTCAAGAATTGATTTGTGTATTCTTTCAGAATGTATTTTCTAGTTTATGGTTGGCATTCTGTCATTCTAACATAATAAAATCGAAAAATATATTTACTAGTTTATAGTTGGCATTCTATCATTCTGACAGAATAAAATCGGTTTTTTAAATTTGAATTAATTTAAAATATTCAGATTTTTAAAAAATAAAGGAATTAATCATCCCTAAAAATCTGAAAATTTCCTTTTTTTAATACAGGTTAATTGACTAAAATGCCCTTATGCTGAAATTTGTGTGATTATATGGTACATGTTATGATATTCTACTATCATAGACCCTCAGATCATGACCTTTGATTATATTCCATCCGATGGTCCAGATCTGTGCATTATGGCACACAATAGTTAGTAAAAACAAAATAACCTAACCCTATATATATATATATATATATATATATATATATATATATATATATATATATATATATATATATATATATATATATATATATAAATTTTGTAATGTTTTTTTATCTTTTTAACATTTATTTTTCTATTTTTATTTTATAATTTTGGTTATTTATAGTATTTTTAATGTTTTTATTTATTTTGATTTAATTAATAAACTTAAATTGGAAAAACCATGTCGAAACCGTTTTTTCTTTAATTTTTCTTATTTTTGAATTGAAGAGTTAATGTTTTTTTTTAATTTTATGTCGTTACGTTCCATAGTTAGTATCGTTAGCAACTTTATGTTTGTATTTTTCATTATCATTATTTCACCTTTTGTTTTCTATTTTTTTTATAATTTTAGTTATATATTATTCTTGTATTGTTTTTATTTATTTTGATTCAAGTAATGAAAAAAAAGAAAAAACAAAAACTTAAAGACCAAAATTGTAATATATTCTAATATATTAATACATTACCCTTTTCGTCTCTTTTTGTTTTTCTTTTTCCTATTTTTTTATTTTTTCATATTATTTTTTTTTCGTATTATTTTTTAATTTTTTTTGTTGTTTCGTTTTATTTTTCATCAATTTGAGAACTTTTTTGACATTTTTCCAAAAAGTATAAAATTTATAAATATATTAGACTATATTACAACTTTGGTGTTAGTGTTTGTGTTTTTATCTTGATTCAAGTAAAAAAAATTGGACCAAAATTACAAATATATATATATATATATATATATATATATATATATATATATATATATATATATATATATATATATATATATATATATTTACTTGAATCAAAATAAAAAAGTAGACCAAAACTAAAAATTTAAATATAACTTTTTATTTACTTGAATCAAAATAAAAAAAAAGCTACAAAAACCATAAATAACCAAACTTATAAAAAAATAGAAAACCAAAAAAACACAAACAACAAAATTGTAATATACTCTAATATATTCATACATTTTACACTTCTTGGAACAGGTAAAAGTTATTGAATTGATGAAAAATAAAACGAAACAATGAAAAAAAATAAAATTACGAAAAAAATTAAAAAATAATACGAAAAAAATTAAAAAAATATATGAAAAAATTAAAAAAATATGAAAAAACCATAAATAGATAAAAAGTGTAAATATGTATTAATATATTAGAGTATATTACAATTTTGGTGTTTGAGGTTTTGTTTTTTGTTTTTCTACTTTTCATTACTTGAATCAAAATAAATAAAAACAATACAAGAATAATAAATAAATAAAATGATAAAAAAAAAATAGAAAACAAAAGGTAAAATAATTATAATGGTAAATGCAAACATAAACTCGCTAACCATATTAACTATGAAGCATCAAAGTAAAAAAAAACATGAACCGTAACGGCATAACATTAAAAAAAATATTAATGTTTGAATTCACAAATGAGAAAAATTAAAGAAAAAACTGTTTCTAAATGTTTTATCGAATTTAAGTTTATTTACTAGAATCTAAAGAAAAAAACATTAAAAAACCATAAATAACTAAAATTGTAAAATAAAAATAGAAAACAAAATGTCAAAAAGATTAAAAAAAGTTATCAAATTGTTGAAATTATATATATATATATATATATATATATATATATATATATATATATATATATATATATATATATATATATATATATATAAAGTTTATATTTATAATTTATATATATACAAAATTTCAAATTTACAAAATTACACAAATGATCATTGAGGTTTGTAGTATATTGCAAATTTGGTACAATGGTAAAATAGTCTTTTTCATTAAAGTTTAACAACTGAAAAGTTGGATTTAACGGCAGGAGGACCTTTCATGTAATTTTGCAAACCACAGGACCCGTAGCGTGATGTTTTCCTTGAAAGTCCTCAAAGTGATATATTTTACAAACCACAAGGACCAATTATGAAATTTTGTAAAAAAATAAAATTTTATTACAGATATGTCCTTCGAGAAATAAAAGGAACTACAAACTAGTCATTATATCATATTGTGTGATATAATAAGTCATGTATAAAGTTTTGGACACCTTATTCCCTCTCCATGGCCGATTTCATTAAGGCATGTGAGATTACTGTGTATCTTCTCCATGTTGGTCTCCATGCTTTGTCGCCCTTACCCTTTTGCGTTATAATACTAGCTTTAAAGTTTTTTAATGGTTTGACCTTACCGTGCCTGAAAATATATAAGGGTGCCTTATGGATAAGAAATGAGCTAGTTGTTTTATTCATTTTTCTCGTAAAAAGAGCACAAAATTCGTAGCCTATTTTGTTACTCTTCCTCTCATATTTTGAAGTTCAAGTGTGAAGATTTGGTGCTTTACTTTGTGTCTTCCTTTAGTGCTCATTTTTTAAGCACTTAAAGGCTTAAAGAAAAAAGTAATATAAGAAGAAACCTAGCATCTTGGGTACCTTAATCTTGTTGGTGGATTATTTTTTACAAAAGATCATGCCTCTTGCTCTTGCCATCTACTTCAACATCCCAAATCCAAGAGGGTTCAAAGCCTTAAAAAGTTGTCATTCTAAAACACACTATGGTTATTTTAATATCATTCTAACATATCTGAAATGATCATTGATGGTTTGGTTTTGTTATATACTAAAAATTGTTAGATATTTTTAAAGCTTCGGTTGCTAGTTTTTATGAGAAATACAATATTTTATGTATCAAAACCCATCAGTACCTCATTCCAAGACACTATAGCTAGAGTGATCACCGACATCCCTAATGATCCGGATCTATGACCCACACGTATGTGAACCACGCCCATACCATGGTCCCCTGTCGAAGAACATAAGAAAATAAAGTCGTGTCTTGGCCGATGACACCAAAGTAGTGATCGATGCCCCCAAAATGATATTAATCTGTACCTATGAAAAAAAACAAGGCCCCACAGCCACACCATAATGCATGCTCCCACCATATGAGAACATAGGAAAAACAAGCCGTGTCCCGACCCATGTGATCGATATGCACAATCCACACACAATTCACATGAACATGTACAATGGTCCCCTGGATGATGAAAGTATAGGAAAAGAAAGACGTGCCTTGTTCCATGACTCTATAGGTAAAGTGATCATCGGCACCCCTAATGATCTTATTCCATGACCCACATGTACAATACCCCACACCCATACCACGGTCCCTAACGATGAACATAAGAAAATCAAGTCGTGTCTCGGCCCATGACAGCATAGTGTTGACTGATGCCCCGAAAATGATATCAACTAGTAACCATGAAGCAAAACACAACCCAACAACCATTCCATAATGCATGCTCCCCCTGCCTAACAACATTTGAAAAGCAAGTTGTTTCTTGACCCAATGATCAATATCCACAACGCACACATAGTTTACATGGACCCATACCATTGTCACACAGCTGATGAGAACACAAGAAAAAAAATGTGTCTCTTTCCATGAAACTATAGCTAGAGTGATAACCGACATCCCTAATGATCCAGATCGTCACCCACACACATGCAACCCCACAACCATACCATGGTCCCCTGACGAAGAAAATAAGAAAATCAAGTTGTATCTCGATCCATGACACCATAGTGAGGACTGATGACCCTAAAATGATATCAATTTGTAACTATTAAACAAAACATGGCCCCACAACAATACTATTTAACATGCTCGCCCCTCCTAACAACATAGGAAAACAAGTCGTGTCTTGACCTATATTATCCATATCCACGACCCACATAAAGTACACATGCACCCATACCATGGTCGCATGGGTGATGATACCACAAGAAAATAAATACGTGTCCCCGTCAATGACACTATAGTTAGAGTGATCACCAGCACCCCCAAAGATCCGAATGAACGACCCACATGCACGAAGCCCCACACCTATACCACGGTCCCCAAATGAAGAAAATAAGAAAATTAGGTCGTGTCTCAGCCTATGACACCACAATGATAACTGATGCATCCAAAATGATATCAATTTGTATCCATGAACCAAAACACGACCCTGCAGCTATACCATAATTCGTACTCCCCGTGTGAATACATAGGAAAAGAAAATCATGTCTCAACCCATTTGATCGATATCCATAATCCACACACAGTTCACCTGTACCTATACCACGGTCCCATGGCTGATGAGAACATAAGAAAAGAAAGACGTGTTTTGTTCCATGACACTATAGCTAGAGTGTCACCGACACCCCCAATGATCCAGATCCAAGACACACATGCACGTAACCCCATACCCATTACATGGTCCCCTAATGAAGAACATAAGAAAATTAAGTATTGTCTTAACCCATGACACCATAGTGATGACCGATGCCACCAAAATGATATGAATCTGTACCCATGAAACAAACATCAGCCCCACAACTATACTTTAATTCATGACCCCCTGCCAAAAACATAGGAAAATCAATTTGTGTCTTAACCCATATCATCCATAACCACAACCTATGCACCGTTCACGTGCACTTGTACCACAGTCCAATGGCTGATGAGAACACAAGAAAAGAAAGACGTGTCTCGTTCCTTGACACTATAGATAGAGTGATCATCGACACCCCCAATAATCCTGATCCATGACCCACATGCACGTAGCCCCACAACCATACCACAGTCCCTTGATGAAGAACATAAGAAAATTGAGCCATGACTCGGCCCATGACACCGTAGTGATGACTGATGCACTCAAAAAAATAACAATCCGTACCCATGAACCAAAACACGTCCCCGCAACCATACCATAACGCATGTACCCCTGCCTGACAAACATAGTAAAAAGAAGTCGTGTCTCGACCTATATGACCGATATCCATTACCCAAACATAGTTCACATGCACCCATACAATTGTCCCTTAACTGATGAGAATACAAGAGAAGAAAGGCATGTGTCGTTCCATGACACTATAGCTAGAGTGATCACCGGAACCCCCGACGACCTGGATCCATGACCCACATGCATACAACTCAGACACATGCCACGGTCCGCTGACAAAGAACATAATAAAATCAAGTCGTGTCTTATCCCATGACACCACAGTGTTGACCGATGCCCCCAAAATTATATCAATGCGTACCCATGAACTAAAACCCGGCCCCATAGCCATACCATAATGCATGACCCCCCCCCCCCCCGTGGTTTACAACATATGAACAGGAATTTGTGTCTTGCCCATATGATCCATATCTACAACCCACACACAGTTCACATGGACCCGTACCATTGTCCCATGGTTGATGGGAACATAAGAATAGAAATATGTGTCTCTCTCCATGACATTATTGGTACAGTGATCACCGACATCCCTAATGATTTGGATCGATGACCCACACACACACAACCCCACACCTATACCACGGTCTCCTAAAAAATAACATAAGAAAATCAAGTTGTGTCTTCGCCCATTACACCATAGTGATGACCGATTCCCTCAAAATGATATCAATCCGTACTCATGAAACAAAACATGGCCCCACAGCCTTATCATATTGCATGCTCCTCCGCCTAACAATGTAAGAAAGCAAGTCGTGTCTCAACCCGTATGATCCATATCCATGATCCACACAAAGTTCACATGCACCCATACCTTGGTCGCATGGCTGATGAGAATACAAGAAAGAGAAATACGTGTCTCCTTCCATGACACTATAGCTAGAGTGATCACCGGCATCCCCAATGATCTGAATCCATGACCCACATGCACGAAGCCCCACACCAATATCATGGTCCCCAAATGAAGAACATAAGAAAATCAAGCTGTGTATCAGCCCATGACACCACAATGATGACCAATGTCTCCAATGATCCAACTATACCATAATACATGCTCCCCCGTGTAAATACATAGGAAAAGCATGTCGTGTCTAGGCCCATATGATCCATATCCAAGACCCACACAGATTTCACCTACACCCATACCATGGTCCCATGGCTGATGAGAACCCAAGAAAAGAAAGACGTGTCTTGGTCCATGACAATATAGCTAGAGTGTCACCGACATCCCCAATGATCCAGATCCATGACCCACATACTTGCAACCCCACAACCACACCATGGTCCCCTAATGAGGAACATAAGAAAATCAATTCATGTCTCATCCCATGACACCATGGTGATGACCGATGCCACGAAAATGATATCAATCCATACCCATGAAACAAACTCGACCCCATAACTTTACTTTAATGGATGTTCCCCCCAGCAGAAACATAGGAAAAGCAATTCTTGTCTCGAACCATATGATCCATAACCACAACCCACACGTAGTTTATGTGTACCCGTACCATATGATCCATTGGTATGGATGCGTCTAGTTTTTTCCATTTGATACCAATATATATACATATAATATATGTTTATAATTTTATGGGTTAAATGGACCCATGTGAGTAGGATTTGAGATTTATATAAATAATAACTCAAATTTTTTATCATATTTGTTTTATTTAAATTTTAGCAATCGCACTTGGTTTATATATAATAAATTTGTGTATATATATGGTTATAGAAATGTAACGATTCTTTATCACATATCCATTATGTTCAAACTAAGTTTATTTGACACATACATTACTAATGTTACATGAAACTTATTATTAATATACATATAATCATATTGGATTTTACATCATTTTCTGAATATATTACCAATAATAGAAATCATGTCGAAATCAATAATTTAAGGTTTCGCGATTAACTGATTCCAAAACGTCAGATTTTGTTTTTTACTTCTATAAATCTTTTTAATAAAACTATTTCAAGTATGAACTTAAATATTAGACTATACCTTGAGTTCCAAAAACGTTCTCGAAATTTCCATATGAAATGTGCAAGTCCCTCAACGGATATAAACGGTTTTAGCGGTTTTAAGAAAATCAGTATTATACTGGTTTGGATTCTTAATACGGTTGTATCTTTTGCATACGAACTCCGTTTTGGACGTTCTTTATGTTGTCGAAAACAGGGAAACATGTACTCCGAGACTAAGATGTTTACTTTGCTTACAACTGCTTAATACGAAATTTCAGTTTTTCAGACGCATTAACTAGGGTGGCAGTTTGAGCTATTTGATTTCACATTTGGAAGTAACATACCATCTGGTATCTCATAATAGTTGAAATGAACTCATTTATTTTTACTTTAGATGCGCTAAAACTCGATGAGTCAAATTACAAAGAGATTTCTTGTGAATTGACCGTCCACAGTTTTTGACCTAAATTATGTGATGTCACAGAGGACTACTACACTCCGCTCGGAACTCACACTCTACCCTCAGAATGAAACCTAACCAATATCCAGCTTATTTAGAACTAAGTACTTCTTATAAGTCTATAACTAACCCATACTATATCTAAAAGGAATTTTGATTCTAGCATAGTTCCTAATAAGCAATACTATTATAGTTATACAAGTAGCACAAAGTATAATTAATAGAAAGAGAATTTAATAAATACTTTTATTAAACTATGCTCTTTAAAGTAACTACGTACTCTACTGACAAAAGAGGGTGACTCTGGGTTAGGGCAGCGCTTCGCCTTAACACTTTTCCAAATGACCTATATTTACATAACGCTAAGTCATAGTCCAGTTTCATAATTTATGAAACTATTATCCTAATGGTTTAGATTCCTCAATGATCCCAATGAATACTAAGAGTTTTATGAAATAAGGATTAGCCAGAAAGTAAAGTTGGGAGGCAGGACCATTTCGACGTATATCCTTTCTAAAATCCAACAACCAAGCCAACGTGACCATTCTAGGCACTTCTCCCGTAAGAAGATCAATCAATATAATGGCATGAATTTACTGATAAGTCTTATTTGTAGATTCATAACAACGAATATGACTATAAATACAAATTATACTAAAATACGGATGAGTGTAATTTAACTTATAGAGATTTCCTACACAAAACTCTGGAAATTAGACTGGCAGGGCTTCTACGGGATAACTACTAATTGTCGGGCACTCAGGGGTTACAAGGCTTCGCTGGAATCCAACAAACTAAATTAAAAATGGGCTAAAATCGAGAGAACTTAGAGAGCATAAATAGAAATGGTGTGGAGACCGAATGTAGCAAGGAGATCTATTTATACGGAATTTTTATGGCAGGCACGCCGCGCCTAGGCGTAGTCGAAAATCCTCTTCTCTCTGCGTGACACCTGTCTGACAGTCGGTGGTGCAACATGGCAAATTGAGTAGGTACGAGTAGAACTTCTAAAATTCATCTCTTGGTTATATGAAATCCATTTTTAATGTTATCTATATCCACACGTACATATTTCCAAATACTATGATTAGACCCCGTCGGCTAATTTTTAACCAATCTTTTATTTAACAGTCAACAAAGATTACACTGTTAACGATCATGTAAATTTCATAACTTTAACATATAGATTCCGTTTTCGATTATCCTTATATTTTTGGAAACCTATTAATGAGATCTTTAATTCTCGTTCAGATTGTTTAGGCCAAAAATCGACCGATCTAAAATTCAATTTATGTGTCCGAACTGCTACGCTGAAACTTTGAAAAATCATAACTTCCTCATATGAAGTCAGCGTGGGGCGTGCGCATCCGTGCTCTAGATGCACGCTCTCGGTTTAATGAGTAGTACAACTTTTGTGTAGACTACTTAGGCCAAAAAGTAATTTAGCAAAATTTCAAGTTTTACGATTTGTAGAGTCGTCCCGGTTTAATCGTGAAACTTCGAAGAAGCATAACTTTTTCATTCTAAGTTGGATTTGAGCATTCCTTATTTCTCTGGACTCCTCATCACAACCACTTCTTCTTTTGTTAAGGTTATTTGTCCTAATTCTTATTTTATTTTGATGTGTATTTTAGTCATATTTATTACATTATTAAACATATATATATATATATATATATATATATATATATATATATATATATATATATATATATATATATATAGACACACACAGACACATAAAACATCATATAAAACAATGAAGCACAGAAATATATGAACAATCCTTTCTTATGCATTCATAAAACAATTAAAATAGTTGACCAAAGTTATTACAGAATATGACTATTTCAGGCACTAAAACCCAGACGTTACAATATGATCAATATTCACGACCCATACACAGTTCACATGCACTCGTACCATGGTCTCTTGGCTAATGAGAACACAAGAAAAGAAAGGTGTTCATAGTTCCAAGATACAATAGCTAGAATGATCACCGACACCCCTAATGATCAAGATGATGGGTTTTAGGTACAACAAATAAACTAGAAAACAATTCCTAAGTTCACATGCAACCTACTTTGGATCTATGTTTTAACTATTGAACATACAACTTTGAATTGCAAAACTAGAACCCTAGAGGAGAGAGGCTAATTTCGAAATTAACAAACTAGGGTTTAGGGTTTACATACCTTTCAATTGTTATAGCAAACAATTGATATTCCCTTGGTCTTGATCTTGATCTTCTTGGAAGCTTTAGCACCACAAGTGTAATGCCTCTAATGGAATCACACCCAAACTAGCAAGAAGGAAAGTAGAAGAAGAGAGAGGGGAGGGAGTATGCAATTTCGGCCACTAGGATTTCTTCCAAAGAATTCGTACACAAAATGTGAGCCAGGAGGCTCCTTAAATAGTTGAGGGATCTAGGGTTTAAGGGAAACCCTAGTTATCCTTTGCTTAGGGCCTAAGCAAACCCAAGGGCCTTATCCAAGCCCCTATGGACGAAATTATTAGGGTTTCCCCTAAAGATTTCGTCCACCCTCTTCCAAGGGGGTTCTAGAGCCTTCCACTCAACTATTAGATAATTGCAAACTAGTCCCTGCACTTTATAATTAATTCTTTTAACCCCAAAATTAATTCTGATTAATTTCTGGCTAACAATTAATTAAACATAATGATTTCTAATTAATATATTAATCCATTAACATATTAATAAATCATTTATATATATATATATATATATATATATATATATATATATATATATATATATATATATTAATTTATTAATCTTATAAATTAATATCTCTCCTTTCATAATTTCCTTGTCCAGTTGCTAGATTGAGGGCAACCCAAAAGGACTGTGCTGCTATCAATTCAAGTACATACCAATTATAGTTATGGGCTTAGACACCTAATCCAACAGTCTCCCACTTGGATAAGTCTGTAACTATAATTGCTAGTATGCCTTCTAAATTTGACCAGCAAATTGTAGCTTCCAAAAAGCTGCTGCCGAACTCTGACCCAGTCAGTTACGTGTCCTAAGATAAGTGATCATATAACCCTTCGTTCTGCTTGATATCCCCAGACAAAAGACATGGAATGTAATCAATCTGTTTGTCCAGAATCTATGTTTCCCGATTCCTGATTTGTGATGATGTAGGACTTCTAATCGAACACATCAATTTAGTCCTGGCTGGGCCCAGCACATAAGTCAACACCAAATCATCGAGGGGCCCACATATATCGCTTTTCCTGTTAGGGCAAAAGGAACGAATAAACGTTGACTCATATGCTTGTATCTTTTACTCATCAAATTATGCATGACAATACGTTTTATAACACCAAGTTACTGATGCGTTTTCGTATCACCAATACACAACCGACTTGTAAATTACAACTCATATATCTTCGTTTCAAGATTATAAGATATTATCGTCTCAGTATTACTCGTGATGAATTCCATGAAGTAATACTCTGAGCGAGGGTTTATCCAATACTCAAATCTCAATTTCTGAGTACTCATGAACGTTGCAACAATTCTATTGCCATGTCTATCCTTAGACAATCTGCAATCCAATTCATGACAGTCTTAATTCATTACTTACTTCCAAGAGTACGAGCGACTGTGGAGTTTGAATAATCTCATTATTCAGGAAGTAAAACATGCAAAAATGAAACACAATAATAAACAATCGACAAAAGGTAGTAGCCAAACTTATAAATAATACTTTATTATTTAATCACCAAAAGTCAATTACATTTACTTTGTTACAAGTTTCAAAAACTAATCTAACTACTAAAACTAATATCATCTTTCAGTCCTATGCTCCGAGCATGCTGAATATGCTTAGCCCTACTCAGACCCTTTGTGAGAGGATCTGCTGGGTTATCTTCAGATGACACCCTCTTTACTATAAGATGGCCTTCTTCTACTCTATGTCTGATGAAATGGTACTTTCTGTCGATATGTCTGGTCTTACCATGATCTCTTGGTTCCTTTGTCAAGGCAACCGCTCCTTCATTATCGCAGAACAGTTCCATAGGCTCCTGGATGGTTGGAACAACTCCGAGATCCCCGATGAAGTTCCTCAACCAAGCTGCTTCTTTCGACGCTTCACTTGCTGCTATGTACTCTGATTCACAAGTAGAATCAGCCACCGTATTTTGCTTGGAACTCTTCCAAGTAACTGCTCCTCCATTCAGTAAAAAACACCCAGCCTGACTGAGAACGGAAGTTATCTCTATCCGTCTGAAAGCTGGCATCACTGTAACCATCTACTCTCAAAGTATCACTGCCACCAAGCACAAGAACCCAGTCCTTTGTCCTTCGCAAATACTTGAGTATATTCTTAACTGCTATCCAATGAGCTCTACCTGGGTTTCCCTGATAGCGACTGACCATGCTCAAAGCAAATGCCACATCAGGGCGAGTACATGTCATAGCGTACATGATCGATCCGACAGCGGAAGCATAAGGTACACGACTCATGTCATCTATTTCAACATCTGTACTCGGGCATTGAGTCTTACTCAATTTGGTATTGCTCTGGATAGGTAGCTCTCCCTTCTTGGAATTTTCCATACTAAACCTCTTTAGTACCTTATCCAAGTATGTGCTCTGACTAAGTCCAATTAGTCTCTTCTTTCTATCTCTCAATATTCTAATCCCAAGAATATAGGCAGCTTCTCCAAGGTCTTTCATGGCAAAACACTTTCCAAGCCAAGACTTAACTTCTTTCAAGGTTGGAACATCGTTACCAATGAGTAATATGTCATCGACATATAACACCAGAAAAGTTACTATACTCCCACTAGCCTTGATATACACACAAAACTCATCTTCACTTCTAGAGAAACCAAACTCTTTGACTTTCTCATGGAAGCAAAGATTCCAACTGCGAGATGCTTGTTTCAATCCATAAATGGATTTCTCAAGCTTGCACACTCTATTGGGGAACTTTGCATCAACAAAACCCTCTGGCTGACTCATGTAAACATCTTCAGCCAACTTCCCATTAAGGAAAGCAGTTTTGACATCCATCTGCCAGATTTCATAATCATGAAAGGCAACTATGGCGAGCAATATCCTAATAGATTTAATCTTAGCCACTGGCGAAAAAGTCTCATCATAGTCAACCCCTGGGGTTTGAGTAAAACCTTTTGCAACCAGTCGAGCCTTGAATGTATGCACATTCCCATCCATGTCTGTCTTCTTCTTGAAGATCCATTTGCACCCAACTGTCTTGCGACCTGGTGCACTATCAACCAAATTCCAAACTTGGTTGTCATGCATGGACTTAATCTCGCTGTCCATTGCCTCTTTCCACTTGGAAGCCTCTGGGCCTGCCATTGCTTCCTTATAAGTGACTGGTTCATCTAAGTTTACCAGTGTTCTGTCACTTATGAATGTGTCACCATCTGAAGTAATATGAAAACCATACAACTCAGGTGGCACACTCACCCTAGTGGATCTTCTAAGAGGTAATGAGTTATCAATTGGTTCAACAGGAACTGTTTCCTCTGGTTGAGTGCTAGTGTCATCTAAGGTTCCTTCATTGGCTGAATCTTGAATTTCTTCAAGGTCAATAGTGCTCCCACTGTCCACTTTGAATATGAGCTCTCTTTCAAGAAAGACTCCTCTTCGTGCTACAAAGACCACGTTTTCACTAGGCCTGTAGAACAAATATCCAAAAGACTGCTTTGGGTAACCAATGAAAACACATTTCTCACTTCTAGCTGCTAGCTTGTCGTGAGTCTCTCGTCTTACGAAAGCTTCACAACCCCAGACTTTAATGTGTGCTAACGAGGGAACTTTCCATGTCCACATTTCGTGAGGTGTTTTGGCAACCTTCTTTGTAGGGACAAGATTGAGGATGTGGGCGGCTGTCTCTAAGGCATACCCCCAGAAGTGAATAGGAAGCGAAGCCCGACTCATCATAGAACGAACCATGTCTAACAAGGTTCGATTACGCCTCTCAGCTACACCATTTAACTGTGGTGTCCTAGGAGGAGTCAATTGTGAGACTATCCCACATTCTTTCAGATAGTCGTTAAACTCGATACTAAGATACTCCCCGCCTCTATCGGATCTAAGTATCTTTATCTTTCTGCCCAATTGATTTTCGACTTCATGCTTAAACTCTTTGAACTTTTCAAAAGTTTCTGACTTATGCTTGATCAAGTAGATATATCCATATCTGCTATAATCGTCAGTGAAAGTCACATAGAATCGATTAGCATCTCTTGTAGTTGATCTGAAGGGCCCACACACATCCGTGTGTATGAGATCCAACAGACCTTCACCTCTTTCACAAGACCCTGTGAATGGTGATTTTGTCATCTTTCCCAAAAGACAAGACTCACACATATCATCTGACTTTAGGTCAAATGATTCCAACACTCCATCCTTTTGGAGTTGGGCTATGCGTTTCTTGTTAATGTGTCCAAGACGACGATGCCACAAGCATGCCTTGTCTACACTATTAGACAAGTCAATATTAAGTACACTATTTCCTAGGCTATCAACACAAGTCACTGTTTCATACACACCATTACAAGGCAAAGCTTCAAACATAAAAACACCATTCTTATAAACAGAAATTGAACCATTCAAATCATTAAAAGAATATGTAAAACCTTGTCTGAACAATGCATGAAATGAAATAATGTTTCTCGTCATCTCAGACGAATAGCAACAATTTATTAAATCTAATCTAACATCATTACTAAGCAGAAGCTGATAAACTCCGATCTTGGTTACTGGTGAAGACTTTCTGTTTCCCATGATCAGGTTTATCCTTCCTCGCTCTATCTCCTCACTTTCCTTTAGACCCTGCAAATTAGAACAGATATGAAAACCACATCCTGTATCAAGGACCCATGAACGAGAAGATAATGAGTTATTAGCAGAAATAGTGTAAATACCTGCCGAAGATGGCTTCACTTTGCCATCCTTGATATCTTGCAGATATTGTGGGCAAGATCTCTTCCAATGCCCCTTTTGGTTGCAGTAAAAGCAAACTGCCTCTTTTGGATCAGAAACATGGGGAGTGGAACCATTGGGCTTAGCCTTTGGGCCATTACTAGATGACCCAGCTTGAGCCTTGCTCTTCCAGTTTTGCTTGGGAGGACCTTTCCTCTTTTTCCCCTTTCCCTGTCCAATAGCCAAAACAGGGGCACTCGTAGGTGTGGAGGGTATACTTTTACCCTTCATCCCTGCCTCAGCTGTCTGCAACAAGTTGTGCAATTGGGCCAAGGTCTGCTCAGTATTGTTCAAATGGTAAGTTAGAATAAACTGACCATAACATTCAGGAAGTGAGTTCAAGACCATGTCAATGGCCAATTCCTCATCAAAGTGAATATTGAGCTTGACCAAACGCTCTATGTAGCGTTGCATTCTTTGCACATGTGACACTACCGACTCCCCATCCTTCATCTTGCAAGCCATGAGTGACTTGACTACTTCGAACTTTTCTTGACGAGCTCGCTTATGGTACTTTTCCATAAGGTCCTTGTTCATCTCGAAAGGCCAGTAGTCCTCATAGTACCTCTGCAGTTCTGGGGACATAGTTGCCACCATGATGCATGCCACTTTGGTAGCATCATCGTAATGTTTCTTGTAGGCAGCAAGATCTTCAGGAGTAGCTTCATTCTCATTAAGCTCTTTGAGCTCCTTTTCAAGAACATATTCTTTGTTCTCGAAACGAAGAGCCATCTTGATGTTGCGCATCCAATCGTTATAGTTTGAACCATCCATAACGACTTTGGAGCATATATTGAGCAAGGAGAAGTTCTGGTTGGAGGAGGATGAAGTAGAAGTGTTTCCAGGAGTAGACATCTGAAAAGAAAGAAAGTTTTAGTTAGATTTCAAGATACCTTAATAGAATAACCCAAAGATATAATATCAAGGTTAGGATCTAACTATGAAGATTCACAACTCAGAAATGGGATGCCGAGATCCAAGTGCAAATTTCATAAAGGTAGGTGAATGACGATTCACCAATTCCACCATTAGACGAAACAAACGAAGTGAAATTCCTAATTCTTTTGAGATACATTGAAACTATTCAATGGCATGTTTTAATCTCAGATTATGCTCTTCTATTTGTGACTGGGATGCCGAGGATCACAAACAAGATGTGAATAACCATGCAAATGTGCTTGGTAACCTCATTGTCTTTATCATTAACTATTGATGTGCTGGTAAACCACACACGCTCCATCAAAATGACAATTATGAGATACCCATTACTACTCTTTATTAGTGCCTTTAAGTGTGCTGGTTAACCACACACGCTCCACTAACGACCAATAAAGCATAATGTGCAATTTCATGGATTAGCATACTTTTCACATTTTTCCTAAAGTAACTAGAGTTGGGATTTTGAAAATAATGTTCTAGTACTTTCTTTAATATCATTATACTTTTAATGAGAAGTAGTTGTCCTATCAAATCCGTTCTGCTAACGACCCTCCACTAATCAAGGAAGCGGTGGGTGAGAGTGGACACCCATTCAACTACCATTTTATAGGCAGTTTCCTTATACCCCCCTTATAGATTAGCTTCGTGAATGACGCATACTAGCGATTTGACTGACCATGTTCTTATACATATATAATATTAAACTTTTAATTATAATCTATATATAAGGTGTGTTTTAAAACATTTTAAAACTTCAAGGGTTTATAAATTTCGAAATTTAAGCTATTAAATTTAAATTTAAATAAACCAATTGACTAGATTTAATATTTATCTTTTAATTAACTATTAATCAAATTATTAAATCTTGTAAGGATTATCTAATTAAATTAATCCATTAATTGAATCCTAATCCTTATCCCTCTAAATTTCGAAAAATAGGGTAAGGATAATTATCCAATTAATCTAATTAAGCAACAATTATCCAAAACAAGAAACCCTAAAACTTCTAAGCAAATTTCGAAATTTACAAGGGAGGAGGCTAGGGTTTTCAAAACCCTAACCCTAATTTCGATTAGGGTTCTTTGGAGGCTAGGGTTTTCGAAAAAAAACTTTTGATCCAAAACCCTAGAAATCGAAAATTTTGGCCTTTAGGGTTTAATAGCTATAACCCCTAATTTGCAATTCAACAATTGTAGCAATTCAATTTAAAACAACAATGGCTCTGATACCACTTAATGGGTTTTAGGTACAACAAATAAACTAGAAAACAATTCCTAAGTTCACATGCAACCTACTTTGGATCTATGTTTTAACTATTGAACATACAACTTTGAATTGCAAAACTAGAACCCTAGAGGAGAGAGGCTAATTTCGAAATTAACAAACTAGGGTTTAGGGTTTACATACCTTTCAATTGTTATAGCAAACAATTGATATTCCCTTGGTCTTGATCTTGATCTTCTTGGAAGCTTTAGCACCACAAGTGTAATGCCTCTAATGGAATCACACCCAAACTAGCAAGAAGGAAAGTAGAAGAAGAGAGAGGGGAGGGAGTATGCAATTTCGGCCACTAGGATTTCTTCCAAAGAATTCGTACACAAAATGTGAGCCAGGAGGCTCCTTAAATAGTTGAGGGATCTAGGGTTTAAGGGAAACCCTAGTTATCCTTTGCTTAGGGCCTAAGCAAACCCAAGGGCCTTATCCAAGCCCCTATGGACGAAATTATTAGGGTTTCCCCTAAAGATTTCGTCCACCCTCTTCCAAGGGGGTTCTAGAGCCTTCCACTCAACTATTAGATAATTGCAAACTAGTCCCTACACTTTATAATTAATTCTTTTAACCCCAAAATTAATTCTGATTAATTTCTGGCTAACAATTAATTAAACATAATGATTTCTAATTAATATATTAATCCATTAACATATTAATAAATCATTTATATATATATATATATATATATATTAATTTATTAATCTTATAAATTAATATCTCTCCTTTCATAATTTCCTTGTCCAGTTGCTAGATTGAGGGCACCCCAAAAGGACTGTGCTGCTATCAATTCAAGTACATACCAATTATAGTTATGGGCTTAGACACCTAATCCAACACAAGATCCATAACTCACGCAGCCCCACACACATACCATGGTCCCCTGACGAAGAACATAATAAAATAGAGTCGTATCTCAACCCATGACACCATAGTGATGACCGATGCCCCCAAAATGATATCAATTCGTACACATGAAGCAAAATATGGCCACGCAACCATTCCATAATGCATACTCCCCCCTAACAACATAGGAAAAGCAAGTCATGTCTCTACCCATATGATCCATATCCACGACCCACACACAGTTGAAGTGGACCCGTACCATGGTCCCATGGCTGATGAGAAGATAAGAAAATCAAGTCGTGTCTCAACCCATGACACCACAATCATGACCAATGCCCCCAAAATGATATCAATCCATACCCATGAACCAAACCCCGACCCCACATATATACCATAATGCATGCCCCCCTCCCCCGCATGACAACATAAGAAAATCAAGTCGTGTCTCGACCCATATGATCCATATCTACGACTCACACACAGTTCACGTGCATTCGTACCATGGTCCCATGGTTGATGAGAACAAAAGAAAAGAAATATGTGTCTCGTTCCATTACACTATATCTAGAGTGATCACCGACATCCCCAATGAGTTGGACATATTACCCACATGCATGCACCCCACACCCATACCACGGTCCCTTGCCAAAGAACATAACAAAATCAAGTTGTGTGTCAGCCCATGAAACCATAGTGATGACCAATGCCACAAAAATGACATAAATTCGTACCCATGAAACAAACATTGGCCTCTCAGGTATAATTTAATGCCTGATCCCCACTCTAGATAACATAGGAAACATAAGTCGTGTCTCAATCCATATGATCCATATCCACAACATACACATAGTTCACGTGCACTCGTACCATTGTCCCATGGCTGATGAGAACACAAAAAAAAAAAAAAAAAGATGTGTTTTGTTCCGTGACACTATAGCTAGAGTGATCACCGAAACCTCCAATAATCCTGATCCATGACCCACATTAACATAGCCCCACACCCATACCACAGTCCCGTGACGAAGAACATCAAAAAATCAAGTCGTATCTTGTCCCATGACACAATAGTGATGACCGACGCCACCATAATGATATCAATTTGTGGCCATGAATCAAAACATGGACCCACAATGATACCATAACACATGCTCCCCAAACTAACAATATAGGAAAAGGAAGTCGTGTCTCGACCCATAAGATCCATATATACGACCCACACACAATTCATGTGCACTCGTACCATGGTCTATTGGTTGATGAGAACACAAGAAAAGAATGGTGTGTGTCATTCCATGATACTATTGCTAAAGTGATCACCAACACCCCCAGCGATCTGGTTCCATGGCCCACATGCACACAGCCCCCACCCATATACCACGGTACCCTGACGAAGAACATAAGAAAATCAAGTCGTGTCTTGGCCCATGACACCACATCGATCATCAATGCCCCCAAAATGATATCAATCCATACCCACGAACCAAAACACGGCCCCACAACCATACCATAAGACATACTCCCTCGCCTAGCATCGTAGGATAAGCAAGTTGTGTCTCGACCCATATGATCCATATTCACGGCCCACACATAGTTCACATGCACCCGTACCATGGTCCAGTGACTGATGAGCACACAAGAAAAGAAATACGAGTCTTGTTCCATAATACTATAGCTAGAGTGATCACCGACACCCCAATGATCCTGATACCTAAGCTACATTCACAAAGCCTTACACCCATACCACAATTCCTTGATGAAGAACATAAGAAAATCAAGCCATGTCACATCCCGTGACACCATAGTTATGACCGATGCCCCAAAAATGATATCAACTCGTACCCATGAACCAAAACACGAACCTACAACTATACCATAATACATGCTCCCCTGTATGACAACATACAAATAGAAAGTTGTGTGTCGACCGATATGATCCATATCCACGACCTACACACAGTTCACCGGCGCCCATACCATGGTCCCATGGTTGATGGGAACACAATAAAAGAAAGACGTGTCTCGTTCCATGACACTATAGCTAAATTGATCAGCGATATCTCCAATGATCCGGATCCATGACACATATGCACGCAGATGATAACTTATACCATGGTCCCCTGACGAACAATATAAGAAAACCAAGCCGTCTCTCGGCGCCTGACACCACAATGATAACTGATGCCCTCAAAAAGATATCAATATGTACCCATTAACCAAAACACGACCTCACAACCATACCATACACTACTAGAAAACTAATGCAATAGCTACAGCACAATCCGTAGCTATTCCGTAGCTATAAGAGGATTGCTACGGAATTGCTACGGAAAAATGCCTGTAGCATAATGGCCCGTGGGAAAATTATAGCTACGGATTAGCTACGGAATCGCTACAGAATAGCTACGGAATTTTCTGTACCTATTATAACTACGGAATAGCTACTGAAATAAATAGCTACAGATTTCCTATAGAATAGCTACGGAATTGAATAGCTACGGAACTAAATAGCTACGGAAGTCGATAGCTACAGAATAGCTACGAAACTAAATAGCTACGGAATAGCTACGGAACTAAATAGCTACGGAAATCCGTAGTTATTCCGTAGCTAACTTCGTTTTATTTTAAAAAAAATAAAAATTTAAAAATTTCCAATTTTTTGTCAAATACCACATTCAATTCACATTTGTCCCAAATACCAAATTAAATACACCAAAATACATCCCTAATATAAAGTTTGACACATTTCATTCTATTGTCCAAAATATCATACAAAAGTAAGCACTAATTAACAAAACAAACAATATCAAATGCTTACAAATTCATCATCCTCATAACCATTTCTATTTGTTCTTCCTTTTGTTGTTGTTGTTGTTGTTGTTCCATGGTAGAAACTTGTGCACGCAACTTATCAACCTAAAAAAATGGCAACATGATTCAATACTTCAACAATATTAGCAATTTACTTTAGTTTATTATAGCAATGCAATTTTCTTTATAATACTTATAGCAATATACTTAACTTTCAACAATAATAGCAACCTACTTATGTTTATTATCAATTAAATCAATATTATCAACAAGCTACCAAACTTTTAACCATAATAACAACATACTTTTGTTTATTATCAATTTAATCAAATATTATCAACAAACTACCTAACTTTTAACCATAGTAGCAAAGTACTTTTGTTTATGACCGAAAGGAGATTTAAAAAAAAAATTATTTTATTTTTTGGAAAGCAAAAAGATAACAGGATGAGGCAGTACCTGCAGAAATGCAAGCCCCATACGACTCAGCTCCCTTGATCCATCTACCCATTTTACAAGCAGGAAGAGTAGCAAAATTCAATTTGGACCTTTCCTGTAGCAATTTTCATAAGACTTGTTATCATTCGTTGTATTTACCAAAACCATACCAAATACTAAAACCTAATAATTTAATTGTAATAAATTAGAAACTAAATCAAAAATACAAAAACACTTGAACCAAATTATTTGAGAATGCAGGGAATAATAATCAATTTATGCGTTTACTCAAACACGCATAAACAACAGCATCGCTTGGCTGTGAAAAGCAACAAAAATCAACGTTCTTAGTCTTGTTTTGCAGCCTAATAACCGGATTCAATTCCTAAATTGATACCAAAATTTGAAGGTTTACTTTCTTCAAAGAAGCAGAAAAAATCGAGTAGAGGGAGGCAGCAATAGAGGCGGAGAAGGTGAAGAATGACAGCGGGAGGAAAGCGACGGCGAGGAGGTGGTTGATTCCGGTGAGGTTCTTCTTCTTCAATC
>NC_136429.1:328294064-328499064 GCF_052849685.1 Lactuca virosa
ATGCTCCCACTAGCCTTGACATATACACAGGACTCATCCTCGCTTATCGAAAATCCAAACTCTTTGACTTTCTCATTGAAACAAAGATTCCAACTACGAGATGCTTGTTTCAATCCATATATGGATTTCTCAAGCTTACACACTCTATTAGGGTATCTTGCATTGACAAAACCCTCTGGCTGACTCATGTAAACATCTTCAACCAACTTTCCATTAAGGAAAGCGGTTTTGACATCCATCTGCCATATTTCATAGTCATGAAATGCAGCTATAGCCAACATAACCCTTATAGATTTAATCTTCACTCTTGGTGAAAAGGTCTCATCATAGTGAACTCCCTGAGTTTGAGTAAAGCCCTTTTCAACCAGTCGCGCCTTATATGTGTGTATTTTTTCCATCCATTCCGGTCTTCTTCTTGAAGATCCATTTGCACCCGACTGTCTTACGACCCGGTTCGTTATCAACCAAGTTCCGAACTTGATTGTCATACATGGACTGAATCTCGCTATCCATAGCCTCTTTCCATTTAGCAGACTCAGGGCCTGCCATGGCTTCCTTGTAGTTGTTAGGCTCATCCAAATTTACCAATGTACTATCACTGATAAATGTATCACCTTCTGTAGTAATATGGAAACCATAATAAATATCAGGTGCAGTCGTAACTCTGGTGGAACGCCTCAGAGGTACAGATTCATCAATAGGTTCAACAGGAGTTTCCTCCTCGGGTTGATTGCTAGTGTTTGAGGTTCCTTCACCGCTTAACTCTTGAAGTTCTTCAAGATCAATTTGCCTCCCACTGTCCCCTGGGCATATAAGTTCTCTCCCACGAAAGACCCATCTTCTCGCGACGAAGACAACATTGTCACTTGTTTGATAGAAGAGATATCCAAAGGATTTCTGTGGGTAGCCGATGAAAATACATCGCTCACTCCAAGGTTCGAGCTTGTCGTGAGTCTCGCGCCTCACAAAAGCCTCGCAACCGCAAACTTTGATGTGGTATAAAGTGGGAACCTTCCCAGTCCACATCTCGTGAGGTGTTTTGGCAACCTTTTTGGTAGGGACCAGATTAAGAATATGGGCGGCAGTCTCTAAGGCATACCCCCAAAATGAGATTGGCAACAAAGCTCGACTCATCATAGAACGAACCATGTACAACAAGGTTCGATTGCGCCTCTCAGCCACACCATTCAGCTGTGGTGTCCTAGGAGGTTTCAATAGTGAAACAATTCCACATTCCTTAAGATAGTCGTGGAACTCGATACTAAGATACTCTCCTCCTCGATCCGATCAAAGTACCTTTATCTTCCTGACCAATTGATTCTCTACTTCCACCTTAAAATCTTTGAACTTTTCAAAGGTTTCTGACTTATGCTTGATTAAGTAGATATAGCCATACCTACTATAATCATCAGTAAAAGTCACATAAAAGCGGCTAGCATCTCTTGTGACAGATCTGAAGGGTCCACACACATCAGTGTGTATGAGATCCAACAAACCCTCACCCCCTTTCACAAGTACCAGTAAAGGGTGACTTAGTCATCTTTCCAAGTAAAGAAGATTTGCAAGTTTCATCCGATTTCAAGTCGAATGATTCCAAGACTCCAGCCTTTTGGAGTTGGCCTATGCGCTTCTTGTTGACATGTCTAAGACGACAATGCCATAAGCATGCTTTATCCAAATCATTGGATGAATCAATGTGTAACACATTATTTCCTAGGTTATCTACAACATTCACAGACCATTGCAAGGTAAAGCTTCAAAATAAAAGACACCATTATAATAAGCCTAAATACCACCATTATTATTATTAAAAGCAAAGGTAAAACCTTGTTTATACATACTGTGAAAGGAAATAATATTTCTCGCCATATTGGCCGAGAAACAACAATTATTCAAATCTAAATTTAAACCATTACTAAGCAATAAAGAATGAACTACAATCTTGGTCACAGGGAACACTTTGCTATTTCGCATGATTAAGTTTATCTTCCCGTGCTCCATATCCCTACTTCTTTTTAGTCCATGCAAATCAGAACAAATGTGAATACCACAACCTGTATCAAGGACCTAAGAATTAGCATGTGATGTATCATTAGAATGAATAGTGTAAAAACCTGCAAAGGAGGGCTTGATTTTCCCATCCTTAATATCCTGTAAGTACTTTGGGTAGCTTCGCTTCTAGTGCCCCTTTTCATGGCAATGGAAGCACTCTGCTTCCTTTGGATTAGTAGAGGGCACAACACAACCAACTTTCGTTCCGCTAGAAGAAGATCCATCCCAGGATTTTCCCTTGGAAGGAGCCTTCCTCTTTTTACCCTTATCATGTCCAATTGCCAGGACAGGGGCAGTACCAATAGGAGTAGGAGTAGTAATAACAGATTTGCCTTTCATGTTGCTTTCAGCAGTTCTAAGGAGTCCCTGAAGGTTGCTAAGAGTGACCTCCTCCTTGTTCATATGATAAGTCATATGAAACTGATCATAACAAGGAGGTAGGGAATGAAGAATAATATCAATAGCTAATTCTTCATCAAAGTTGACAATCAATTTTAGCAAGCGGTCCACATATCTTTGCATTTTCTGCAAGTGGCCCGTGATGGACTCTCCATCCTTCATTTTAGTGGTGATCATGGAGGCTATGATCTCATACCTCTCCTTCCGAGAAGATTGATGGTACCTTTCCATCAAATCTTGGTGCATTTCATAGGGCCAGAAGTCCTCATAGGACTTTTGTAGCTCAGCAGACATGGTAGCTATCATTATACACGACACTTTTGTCGCGTCCCTCTCATGAACCCGATACTCTACAACTTGTTCGGGAGTAGCAGTTTGCTCATCAATTTCCATCAGCTCCTTGTCTAGGACATATTCTTTGTCCTCATATCGAAGGGCCATGCGAATTTTTCTGATCCAATCATTGAAGTTGGATCCATTAAAGATGGTTCTCCCTACTAAGTTCATTAGGGAGAAAGAGCCTGAAGCATTGTTTGGGATAGACATCTGTAAAAGAAAAGGAACAAAGTTTAGATTAGATGAGAATCGTTAATAAATCACCCAAATAAAATATTAAGGCTAGGATCCAACACAATATTCTACAATTGCGAAGAGGGATGCCGTAATCCAATTGTAAAGTATTTGAAGGTAGGTAAATGACGATTTACCAATTTCCACCATGAAAAATGAAATTACTTATTAGGATTTAATTGGATTTGAAATTCCTAGATTCTTTTGAGATTCATTGAAATTTCAATGGCATGTTTCAATCTTGATTGTGCCCTCTCAAGTTTGTGACTGGGATGCTGAGGATCACAAACAAGGTGTCAATAACCTTGCAAATATACTTGGTACTCTTAATGTTACAAATCACCTAACCAGTGTGTCGGTTAAGCACACACGCTCCATTGATCTATGATTAACATTAAGCTACCATTTTCCACTCTTTATTAGTCCCAAATAAGTGTGCCGGTTAACCACACATGCTCCACTAACGTCTTAATAAAGTGCAAAGTGTAATTTCATGGATTAACACCTATTCACATTTTTCCTAAAGTAACTAAGATTGGGAATTTAGTAGTAAAGTGCAAAGTGTAATTACATGGCAGTAACGAGAATTAATGTCCTATCCTACCAGTTCGGCTAACGACCCTCCACCAGTCGAGGAAGCGGTGGGTGAGAATGGACACCCATTAAACTGCCATTTTATAGGCAGTAACCTTATACCCCCTTATAGACCGGCTTCGTGAATGAGGCCTACTAACGGTAAGACTGACTTTTCTTATACATAGATATATATATATATATATATATATATATATATATATATATATAAGTATTAACACTTAATAATATAATAGTATAAGGGTAGAATTTTAATCTTTTAAAACTCTAGGGTTTTGGAATTAAATGTCTTATAAATGTGACTTTACAAATTCCAAAACTTGAGGGCAAGTTTTGAAACTTTTCAAGACTTTTCATATTCATAACCTATGAACCATTATGAGTTTTAATATCCATGAATGTGACTTTTCATATAACTTGAGGACAAGTTACAATAACACATTTCATGAACAATTAGATCAAATTTTTGAATCAAACACAATCATCACATAATTTTTCGTATTTATCTAAGCAAACTCATAACAAGACAATTCATATCAAGTACTACATATAATTACTTTGTTATCTAAACATTTGAAAATTGCCTTTTAAATGGATGAAGACAATCATTACCAATTCAGAAAATACAATTTTTATGATTACAAAACAGTTTGTGGTAATGACTTTATCCATTTATGGCCAAGAACTCGAAGTTTCTGCATACAGGAGCACCAACTCGCCGAGTACATGAACTGCACTCGCCGAGTTGATGCCTTACTGAGTGGACTCGTCGAGTCTGTTCATGTACTCGGCAAGTTCATCTGTCAGAATGTAGAAAAGTCAATTTTCCAGCTTTGAAAACAAATGTGCATCAAGTATAACAGAAAGCAATCCTAGGCTCAGATACCACTGTTAGGTTTTAAGCACTATAACACTCCTATGGTGCACATGCAACCCTAAATGCTTTGGAACTATTTTTTCTCTAATTATACATGCATTTTTAAATTTCCAAAGCATATAACTTAACTAGCATACAATTCAAAGTAACAACTAGTTAGATAACTTACCTCTTGTGTAGTTCTTGGCCTTGGAAGCTTGAGCACCTCAAGTGTTGTGCCTCTAATGTGTCACAAACACCAATATGCAAAGGAGGCTTAAGATAATAAGACTTGTAGCTTCAAAATTGGTTTTATGCTCTTGTGTATGAGTGTTAGCCGATTTCATCACTAAGGGAACTCTTTCATAGTGTTTCTCAAAGCTAGGGTTTCATCCATGAAACCCTAATGCACCATGACCTTCCATATCCCTTAGGCTCCATGGGTTAATGCTCCATGGACTATCCATGAACCACTTAGCCCACCCTAATGGATCTTTGGCCCACACTATAAGAATGGATGATTTACATAATCAACCCCTTAGATTTAATTAGTCACTTTTGATCACAAAATTAATTCCAAATTAATTCTTGACCAATACTAATTAAATAATATGATTTCTCAATTAATATATTATACTTATAATATATTAATAAATCACCAATAATCTTATTCTCAAAAGTTCATCCTATCAAATTGCACTAGTGAAGGCAACCCTAAAAGGACCATGCTACAATCGGGTCAAGTACATACCAGCTATAGTTATGGGCTTAGACACCAAATCCAACAACTAATGTTTAGCCCAAAAACACGGGTGTTACAATTCTCTCCCCCTTAGGATGACTCCGTCCCGGAATCATGCATCAGTAAACAGATATGGATAGCGACTCATCATGTCACTTTCTGTTTCCTAGGTGATATTTGGCCCATTCGAATGTTTCCATCGCACAAGCACTAAGTCGACCATCTTGCGTCGCAACTTCTTCGTCTTACGGTCAAGAATCACTTCCGGTTCCTCAACTAGCCTCTTGTTCTATTCCATCCTTAACTCTGAAATTGGAATTACGTTGGGAACTTCTCCCGTGAACTTCCACAAATAACACGCATGGAATGTGTTATGAATACCATCTAGTTCTTCTGGTAGTTCTAGCTTGTAAGATTGGTTCCCAATCCTCTAAAAACTTTGAACGATCCAATGAACCTTGGACTCAACTTTCCTCTTTTCCCAAATCTTATAAGTCCCTTCCATGGTGAGACTTTAAGCAAAATCAAATCTCAAACTTTGAATGTCATCGGTCGTCTCTTCTTGTCAACATAGCTCTTTTGACGATCCTGAGCTGCTAACATCCTTTCCCTAATCACTTTCAGCTTTTCAGCAGTCTGATGGACTATCTTGCGACCCATAAACTTCTTTTCTCCAACTTCAAGCCAACAAGACGGCGTACGAAACTTCTGTCTATACAAAGCTTGATAAGGTGCCATCTTGATGCTCGAATGGAAACTTTTATTGTAGGAAAATTCTACCAGAGGTAAATGTTCATCCCAGTTACCTTGAAATGCCAGGGTACATGCTCTCAGCATATCCTCCAACGTTTGAATCGTTCTTTCGCTCTGACCATCGGTCTGTGGATGGTAGGCTGTACTTAAACACAACTTCGTACCCAATTCCTCTTGTAGACTCCTCCAAAAGCTTGACGTGAAACGACTATCACGATCTGATACAATCGTTAAAGGAACACCGTGAAGTCTTACCACTTCCTTCACGTAAGCATTTTCAAGCTTATCCATAGACCATCTTTCATTGGCTGCTATGAAGTGTGCACTTTTAGTGAACCAATCAATGACCACCTAAATCATGACTTGGCCGTCCTTTGTTCTGGGCAGTTTAGTGACAAAATCCATGGTAATGTCTTCCCATTTACCTATGGGTACATGTAAAGGTTCTAAACTCCCATACGGTTTCTGGTGTTGTGCCTTAACTCTCGCACATGTCACACACTCGGCCACATACTTTGCAACATCGAGCTTCATCGTTGGCCACTGGTAGTAGGGTTTCAGACCCCTATACATTTTTTGTGCTGCCGGGATGAATCGAGTACATGGTCTTGTGAGCTTCTTTCATCAGAAGATCTCTTATTCCTCCCGTCTTGGGCACCCAAATCCTATCTTGGAATACCTTCAATCCTTGATTGTTCGTACCAAACACCAACGTTTTTCCCAAATGCTCTTCCTTTCGGTCATTTTTCTCTGAAGCTTCTTCCTGAGCTTTCTTGATGCTTTCCACAATTGTTGAGACAACTTCAATTCTTAATGCTCTTGGCCTTTTCCTTTCAAGGCTCACCTTTCGGCTCAAAGCATCAACCACGACATTCGCATTACCAGGGTGGTAAAGTATCTCACAATCGTAATCCTTAAGCAACTCTAGCCAACGTCGTTGTCTCATATTCAACTCCTTCTGATTGAAGAGATACTGAAGACTTTTATGATCAGTGAAAAGTTTGCACTTCGTGCCGTAAAGATAATGCCTCCATATCTTTAATGCAAATACTACCGCTACCAACTCTAGATCATGAGTGGGGTAGTTCTTTTCGTGTTCTTTCAATTGTCTCGATGCATATGCTATCACCTATTCCCTATGGGTTAGAACACAAACCAACCCAACTCCAGATGCGTTGCTACAGACTATGAAGTCTTCAACTCCGTTCTCGGAAACACCAACAAGACATGGCTTGTATAATGACTCCATACGTTATCTCTTCATCCTAGGTAATAGTCGTAACTATTATGTTTCCTTCGAATGAGTATCTAACTTTTGGAATTCTTGTCTGCAGGCGGTGCTCGATCTTGCACCCGCTCCCTATCCCATGTTGAACATTCAATTGTGACCTTCAAATCACAATCTCGATCCTTATCGGAGACTCTTCTTTCTTTTTAACAAACTTAAGATAAGTTATTTCCTTTGATTACCATAGTAGACTGATGGGTCATGTTCTAATGACCTCTCCTCGTATTATGTACTGCTTAGACTCAAGTCTTTTAGAGTCAAGTTTCTGAACGTAATATACCTTCCTTTGTGTTCCAATGTGATAATATCACATTCTAGCATGTAGTACTTCTAGCTACAAGATTCTTACTTTAACAATGATTGCGATACTTCAATCTTCTAGTTTGAGTGGAATACTACATCGGACTTGGTTCTCTGAACCACATGACTAACTCATCTTGGTCGGACTCAATTCGATATGACCTCTTGGGTCGGAATAACAATTATCTTCTTAGTCATTACCGAAACGATGGTAACGATAGATATGAACAAAACGGAATCAATTACTAGCTTCTTGGTAACCTTGTGACCTTCCGTGATCCAAGTGTGAGTCCTGTGCTTCCGGTAGTATAGGCCTCTACTACCATTCACACCTACTCATACTCGTCCCAAGTATTGTCTCGCAGGTTTCCAAGTCACCATTCAAGAAATTCACATAATCGTTTAACACATCAGATAACAAAAGCAGGGTTTATATTAATTTTTGAGACGATTACATACACGTTCTGGTTCACCCTATACTATGCCTCTAATAGGCTACTCCACATGTTACTACGACTACTTCATATCTTGATCTTCGGATATAAAATCCCCACTCGTGATTCCTTGCGTTGTCACCTTCTTCGTCAAGGATTTTCTGAGTTGCTTCTTGCTGCTTCATTTTTCTTCGGGCAGTACCAAGATAAATGCCATCCTTCCCTACATCCGTAACACACCCTCTTAATAAATGTACACTCATCGGCGTAATGCCCAGTCTCTCCACACTTGAAACAATTCACCTTCCTGCCATATTTTCCAGAGTGTTTATTTTTGCACTTCTCGCACCATTTTCCTTTACCTCCTCGTTTGTTAGACTTTGAGAACATGTTTCTCTTGTTGGACCTTGAAGACCCCTCAAATTTCCTCTTATGACCAACTTCAACCTTGTTGGTGGTCCTATCGTTGATCATTTATTCAATAGACTTAGCAACCCAGATGGTTTTCTCAATAGTAGGTGCCTGGCGTACTGGCACAGTAAGTTCGTCCTTACTTTGTTGAAGTAAACGCCTTGTCTCTTCCATCTTTTGATCCAACATCATCCGCAACATTGCCTGTACTCCTGCCATCGTGATTGGCTCAGGTGCAGCTGCTACTTCTGGTGCTCTCTCAATTACTTGTGGCTCAGGCTGCGGGTTGCCGTTTCCGAATCCGCTTCGAGTGCTCACCATGTCGATCTATACACCAAAATTAGACTTTTGGTGTGTAGTGACGAGAATTTAGATAGAAAAAATATTTATTTATGATAGACATATAAATCTCCTCATCATTCCGAAAAGTTACATGCCAGTTCTAATACCGTAATAGTCCGTGGTCGTCATCTATACTCCGCTAGATGACTAGATCATCGTAAACATCAAGGTCTCCCATCATTTTACCACACATCAACTATTTCATCTACCCATGTTCTACCCAACATATTTGTAGATATATAATTACATATACAGTCTAGATCTAAAAAAGTTTAAATCTTTCATACAGCATAGATTTCAAGTATAAGTTACATATATATAAAGTCTAGATCTGAAAAGTTTAAATCTTTCATACAACATAGATTTCAAGTATAAATTATATATATATATATATATATATATATATATATATATATATATATATATATATATATATATATATATATATATATATATATATATATATATACTAGTGGTGTACCCGCGCGATGCGGCGGTGCAAGATAGTTTCTTTTGACAGATCGTTTTCATGCGGCGATTAGTTTCCTTTTAGCTTATGTAGTTCATTTCGGTCTTTTGGTGGACAACTTTGTGTCAGATAGTTCCATTTGACGGATAGTTTTTAGCTAGATATGTAGTCGCACAAAGCGACAGACGGCAAAGTCGGGTTGGCCACTATCTCCAAATATAATAAAAATTTGGTCAATGACAGCGCGTGCTACGTGTTCAACCATATTATTATTATTCGTGGTAAATATCTCTCTTAGATTATCTACATATTTTCTCTCTTTTGTCATGGGTGTAACTTTAACACCGTTTCCTTACGCAATAACGGTGAATGGTTTAAAGATTTGCAAAATAGTTGTCATGAAAATATTGGGTGTTATACGTGATTGTGTCTCTAATTAGTTCTAGAAGTTCTAGAAAAAAGTTACAAAAATTTGAAACCAGTCTATTAATTGTTTACGAGAATTGAATACCTAAAAATGATATTTTTATTAGAAACTTCTAAACTTACAAAAATTTATGTCCACTCCACGCTTTGAGAGTGTTATACATGTTGTGATATTTTCAAAAGCAGCTCTTCAGCCAAAACAGTTTAATTTAACATTTAATGGGCTTGCCTAATTGTTCCAATTAGAAACATAAGAATTCATAAGGCATGTTTTTAATTGTTTAGCTTTTCTCATTGAGTTCGATAAGAAACCATCCAGATATTTTGACCTTATTAGTTATACCCAAGGTTCTAAATACGTGAGACGTGACTTGACGGCAATGTCAAAGTTAAGACATGACAAGCCTTGGTGAGCCATGACATTTTTCAATGCATGACTATTTTATATAAATTAAAAGAGATAAATCATATAATTATTGAATTTTATCAAGTATATCAAGTTTTTCGAAGTGTTATATTAGTATTTAATATATAAAAGTTAACGAAAACTCAATTATTTTAGGCCTGATAAAAAAACCAAAAAAAAAAACACGCCTTGAAAAAAACTCGCGCCATAATGCAATAAGGCACGCCATGACACGTTATTTGGGCGTCACACTCAACAGACCCGTCTTTTTACTGATGTCTAAATTGGTAAAGGCTTGAAACAAAAGAATACAATCACTGATGTCTAAATTGGTAAAGGCTTGAAACATATTCAACACCTTCCATATGCTTGTGTTTTTTACTTTGTCTCCATTGGATTACTGTTTTCGTGGTTCGTGCTTGACCGGGTCCCGCTTTCTGCATCAGTTAGGTATATTGCACGTCTTGCTTCTTTGTAATATTTTACTAAAAGGTTCACTATATTCGACTATTAATCATATCAGATTAATGAGAATGAGATTATATTATGGAATAAGTTAATTCACATAACAATAATAAAAATGATATAAATTAAGATTGTTGAACAGGCACCGAGGTGGTACAAAAAAATTAAGAAAACACTCCAGCCTTGTAAATGCTATTAGGAATGATGAAACCAAAGCCATGGAATCTCGGATTCCAATTCCATGGAGTTGAATTCCATCCATTTACAAATTACATTTGGAAATGCTCTTAGAATGGTGAAAGTAAAACCAAAGCCATTGAACCTCCATTCATGGAGTTTGAAGGATTCATACATAATTGAAATCCATCAATTTGGAAACTAAAACCATGGAATGGAATCTCGGATTCCAATTCCACCGCTATCATCCACGAACCAAACAAGCCCTTAAAGATAAGAGAGGAACCCATGACTACTACCAAAAAATAAGTAATGGTTAGAGTTATACTAACCGAGGGATCTCCAAGCCACTGGGTACAATATTCACAATATAAAGAGGATAAAGATTACCAACAGTATGCTCTAACAAAATACCAACCTGCAAACCAAAAAAACATAATAAAAACACATGTAAATTTCGTCAAAAAGATTATTGATTATGGTATTTAAAAAAAAATAATAATTACCATTTCAGGTTTATCAAGACAATGTCTAATAAGTTCTTCCCACAGGTCTTCATCATGCTGCATACTGACAAATTCTATAGCCTGTAAAATATTATGTTAGAAACAAAGCCATTTAAAAACATAAAGATAGAAACTTCTTTTTTTTTTTTGGGATTCTATGCCTCCTTGTTTGTCGATAATAATAGCAAGGGCTTGTTTTGCATTTCCCATCCTTCCAAGGACAAAAACTTGCTCTCTTAGTAAATCTTTCTTAAGACAAACTTCATAGGCCTAATTGGAGAAGATGATGTCAGCATAAAAAACATGAAAAATTCGATATTCAGAGTCATAGTTTTGCAAACCTTTTCAAGCATGTAATGTTGACTACTCCGAAAGAAAGGAAGCAGCATTTTTTATCATATTTCGCATAAAGCTCAACCTGTTTGCCAAAATATGTTTGACCATGAGTAAATAATAAATTTGGTCCCTGATTTTAGCACATTTTTCCGGTTTTAGTCTCAAAAGGAATCCATTTGCAATTTCGGTCCTTAAATTGATTTTCCATACCCTGTTCCAATTAAAATGACTAAAAACTGCCCTTTATCTGATATTTTTATAAACGTTTCTTGACCTACTTTTCATTACTGAAAGTGCATCATTTTAGTCTCAGCAAAACATTTCAAGCATAGATTAAAATAATCAAAGACATCGAATGAATAAGAATGCCTTATGTAAGTGAATATACATTTATTAGGAGCTTCTTGTCTCACAAACTAACAGTAAATATTCAGCATTCAAATGAACCAGAATCCATAAGTAATACAATCTGATTGAGGCACCTACAACCACAAGTGATTGAGGCACCTACAACCACAGATCAATATTAGTTATCTGTTCATTTGTCCTGGTGAGTTTTGAGTGGCAAAAAATAGATTTTGAGTATAGAAAGAAGAAGAAAACTACCTGGAAGGAGTGAAGTTAGTTGCAACACTAAGTGAAATTTAAAAATTAAAATGGTATAAACGGTTGTTATTTAAATAGACAACCATAAGCAAAACAAACTATGAAACAAATTTCAAATTTTTTTGTTTTGTTTTGGTTTGTTGCTTCTTAATCTTTTTATCTTTTAAGCGGAAACAGGTTCCCACCCAATTTTCAGGTTCATGAATATGCAATTTCAAGCACGATTTACTTACTTTTGAGAGATTTTGAGTAACATAGAACTAAATGAACCATCTTAGAATGTTTGATTTTAGAACAAAACCTACACTTAAAAATAAAAAAACTTAGATCCTAAGATTGTGAGTAACGAAAACACAACATTTTAATCGGAAAAAAAGAGTATAAGAGAATCAAGATCGTTGCCTGGGAAATCATAAAAAGGTGCCTGATGATGAATCTGATGTGACAACCTGATATTTAAAGTCAATATAATGACCTAAAGTCAAGTATTATAATCTATTTTTGGAATCAATGGAAGTTAGCGTCAAAAATGAAGTGTTCTAAAATCTAAATTAGGTTTCATAAAATGATAGATATCATGTCAAGGTTTCCAAAAATATAAAGAACACTCAAATCCGAGTCATAACGAAGAAGTTATGACCAATCAAAGATCCGCGTCAAAACCGGTAAAACACTGTTAAGCGTAAAAAGTGAAACTTCAATAAAATACTTTTTAGCCTTAGGTATCTAAACGAAAGTCGTAGATTACGTTAAACCGTGAGCATGCATAAAAAGAACGCCCAAATCTGACTTCGTATGAGGAAGTTATGATTTTTCGAAGTTTCGGATATAGCGGTAGACAGCTAAAAACTCAAAATAGAGATCGAGCGATTTTTAGCCAACACAACCTAAACGAGAATCGAAGGTCTCGTGAATAGTAGTACAACGGTGAAAAGACAGACGAAAACGGTCGTCGGATGAAGAAGTTATGGATTTTTAACGGACTTTTCCTGTCCCTGCCTGTTAAAAATAAATAATTAAAAATAAAGTCAAAACTAGCCGACGGAGTCTAAATGAAAGTTGTAGAGTACATTCTCACCTACGTGTGCATATAAAGAACGTCAAAAACGGAGCTCGTATGCGAAAGTTACGGATTTTACAAGTTTGAGGCACACAAACCAAGACGATTTACGCCCAGCGTACCCTCGTACGCCCAGCGTACTCGGATGCTAGGCCTCGGTTCGTCCACGTCGCTCTAATGCTTCGTCCGAGGATGCGGTAAGCCATGACGCATGCGAACGCGCCACGTAACCTTGCTGGTACGCCCCGCGTACGCGAGGGTTCCAGCCCCTATAAAAGGGATGCGAGAGTTCCGGGTTTCTTTGCTCATTTTGTCTCGTTCTCTTGCGTTTTTACCTCGTTTTGCGTGCAAGAAATATCCCGAAGTCCCGGTTTTCATATCCAAGTCCCGAAGGAAGATTTACGCTCCCGAGATTCCCGAGAATCCCGAGAAATCCGCTTCCTCCTGTCGAAGTTCTGCTCGATTATTGCCTTATCTTTTTCAACCTGCCTCTTCAACCAGGTGAGTTCATACCCCTACGTTTTTCCGAGTTTTTCATGTTTTCAGGGGGGGGGGGGGATACAAGCAAAAGCACAAGTAATCTTGGGCTTAAAGTATATTATTTTGTTTAAGATAATTATACTTTCAATATACTTTGAACATGGAAAATAGTTTTTACCAAATGTGTTAAGAAATCAACTCACAGAAACGGTTTTCAAAACTAAGACAACGAACTTATGAATCATGAAGTAAAAGGTATCATTTTATAAAAGGATTCATGTTAATTACAAAAAGGGTTTTCAGCATTATTACTTGTAAATTTGTTAGCCTAAGTTGGAGACACGTCCTTGGTAACACTCACCACCGAAACAAAGTGTAGGACTAACACATATGACCATAATCTCTTGTAGGGAGAGCGTGACTGTTGTGTATAGATCTATACGGGATTGACAATCCCGCACCTAAACTGTTAGCTACAGTTAGACCGGCAGGTCTGGGGTGACAAAGTCATAAAGGATACTGGCCCCGATACGTGCCATATCAAGATAATGCATGGTTATAAAACTCGCAATCTAGATAACAACGATTTACTTACGTAATAATGGATCGAGTAAACTAATCTCAGAGTAATAACCAATTGATTACTAGAGGATATTGATAATACCTTCAGGATTTAGTTCACCATATTTTTATTAGTGTAATGAGGCTAATATATATCTCACTGGGCGTAACCAGGGTTTTTCAAAGAAAACTACGTTTAACGATATAAGTATGGTAAATATTTGTATACTTCATTTTAGAACGGATAACCAACAACCTACTTTTAGGGAAAATATAGGATTTTCCCAGGATAACCCGGTATTTTCATAAACGGATGGTTTAACATTGAACTAATGGATATTCATATTCATTCCATGACTCCTTTGATTGTACGTTTCTGTATGAATCTGGAAGTCATGGAAGGAATGGGTTTCAAACATGCTTTTATTAAGAAAATATGGGATTTTCTCGAGGAACACTTTTCAAAAGGATCAAAGAACATTTTCCACCAAAACTAAATGCTTATGAACTCACCAGCTTTATGCTGATACTCTTTCAAAACTGCTTGTATTCTCAGGGATTCGGTAATACAGGTAAATCTTCAGCTTTTGGAAAAGGGACGCTAAGACGTCAGTCTTAAAACTTATTAAATCATCATATTGTAATTTATTTTGAGACATGTATTGTATTCAACAATGTAACTTTTAAATTATATTATGATGGTTGTGTTTACTTTCTTTACAAATATTCAACTGTTATGATACTACATGAAGTCATCCGCCCCCGAATGTTTCCGACATCCTGGTTTGGGGGTGTGACATTTGATAACCGAAGCCAAAGAAGACTATGACCATGACCATGATGAAATTGAAAATCTCTTCATAACTTGTACCTGCGATGCAAGTTAAAAACGAAATCAGAAAAGAAAAGAAAAAGGAGAAAAACGATGATGGTGGTGTCCGGATCTAGATCAGATCCACGAATCAACACAGTGGAGAAGAATGGTGGTGTTTTTAAAATTAAGCACCATATTTTTGTGTTCCTGGTCTGTTTCTTGCACTTACATTCATTCACGTTCCTGTAATCTTATCCCATATTCAAAAAGACTCTGCAGCTAGGAAGTGTGCGTGTGTGTGTGTGTGTGTGTGGGAGAGAGAGAGAGAGAGAGACAGAAAGAGTTCCTGTGTTTTGTGATGAAAACAGTGTAGGATTTTGTGAGTGATTCAAAATTTATGAACGGGAAAATGCTGCCCAAAATTTTCAGCTATTTCTCATCTGATCCAGTGCCTCACATCTAATGATATTAGATTTAGGGCTTTTAGAAATAAGATGTGATTGATGGTGGTGATAGCTAGGTTTACTAAAGAGTGATGACCGGAACATACCTTATCCACGACAATGAGAAGTTGGCGCGGTGGTGGTACATGGTGGAGGACAGTGAAAATGGCGGTGACCGATGGCTTTCTTGAGAGTGTTTGCAAGAAAGGAGCGTGTGTTTCTATTTTCAAAATTTGTAATCAATACTGATGAGACAGCAGACGGTGAGCATACGGATCCGATCCGTGTGATAGTTGGTATATGTTAGTGTTAGTTTGGCTTTAGGAGGGGTACATAATTGCATAAAACTTGTATATTGAAGAAAGAAGGTTTGTGATTGGTTCTAAGCATTTCACTTTAATTGCCATCAGTTTAATCCACACCATACAAATTAGATCAAATGGTCCAAATTCCATTTCCTTGTTTTTTAAGACATTGTCTTAATTTTTTTGGGCCCACAAATATGAATGTATTATAAAGTAGTATATATATATATATATATATATATATATATATATATATATATATATATATATATATATAAAGTCTAGATCTAAAAAGTTTAAATCTTTCATATAGCTTAGATTTCACGTATGTATATATATATATATATATATATATATATATATATATATATATATATATATATATATATATATATATATATATAGAGTCTAGATTTGAAAAGTTTAAATCTTTCATACATCATAGATTTCAAGTATAAATTATATATATATATATATATATATATATATATATATATATATATATATATATATATATATATATATATATATATATATATATAAAGTCTAGATCTGAAAAGTTTAGATCTGAAGTGAGAAAGTCTAGATCTGAAGGAAAAAGTTCAGATCTGGAAGAAAAAGTTAAGATCTGGAAGAAAAAGTTTAGATCTGAAAGAAAACTTTAGATCTGAAGGAAAAACATTAGATCTGAAGAAAAAAGTCTAGATCTGAAGGAAAGAGTTCAATTCTGAAAAGAAAAAGGTTCAGATCTTTCATCCAGCATAGATCTCAAGTAAACACATAATATATATACACATAGCACGTAGATTATATAAAATACTTCATATCTATCTGTAAGATGAAAGTGACTATACACTCACCTGATAAGGGGGTGATTCGGACAGCACTTCCCTTCTTAAAATAATCTTCTTTGATGAAACCGGGAGGTTTGCTTGAAAACCGGGCTCTGCGGGGTAGAGTTTCGAGCCGAAAAACTCTTTTTCTTGGAGCCTTCGGGCACTCCGGAACTCGCTTCTAGCACTTAGGAAGTACTAGGGAATGGAAGAGAGGTTTTGGGGTAATGAAAGAGAAATAGTATGAAAGGTGTGAATTTTGGGGGTGATTTATGCCTCTATTTATAGGCTGCCAGCACCGAGTACGCTGAGCGTACTCAAGAATTACACCGAGCGTAATGGGTTTTTAAGGGTTACGCTAAGCTTACTCAAAATTACACTGGGCGTAATGTGCCACGTGTCGCAATCTCATGCAAAGTCGTGGGGAAGAAGGTGCGACTCAGATTGCGCCACGTGTCACTCGCTGGTTATTCTAAAAACTAATTATCTTCTAAAATCTGTAAAATTTGCATACGAGCTCCGTTTTTGACGTTCTTTATATACACACATAGGCACGATTGTACTCTACAACTTTCGTATAGACTCCGTTGGCTAATTTTGACTTTATTTTTAAAGTTATATTTTTAACAAGCCGGGACAGGAAAAGTCTGTTAAAAATTCATAACTTCTTCATCCGACGTCCGTTTTCGTCTGTCTTTTTACCGTTGCGCTATTAATAATGAAATCTTCAATTCTCATTTAGGTTGCGTTGGCCAAAAACCGCTCGATCTAAAATTCGAATTTCGGGCTGTGCACTGCTATGCCAAATCTTAGAAAAATCATAACTTCCTCATACGAAGTCAGATTTGGGCGTTCTTTTTATGCACGCTCTCAGTTTAACGTATGCTACGAATTTCATTTAGATTGCTAAGGCTAAAAGGCACTCTATCGTAAATTCACTATTTACGTCACGTAGTGTCGTGCCGGTTTTGTCGCGAAACTTCGACAGGCCATAACTTCTTCGTTATAACTCGGATTTCGGCGTTCTTTATATGTCCGGAATCCTTGTCACAACCACTAAAACTTTCTTCGTCGATATCAGGTTTATCTAACACTTTAATTTTGACGCTTATTTTTATCCTTTATTTATTATACCTTTATAAACAACTATAAAGCACATAAATTCAAATAATTTCACATAATACTCAAATAATTCATATTTATTACTTCAAAATGAGTTACAATGTTTGAACTCGAATATTAAATCACTATACTAATTCTTAGCCCAGAAACACAGGCGTTACGGGTGGTGGTTCCCAACGATAATGACATCTTTGTCGTCGGATGATGGTGGTGTACAGTGGTAGCCGTCAGTGGTAATGATGACAGAAGGTGGTGGAAGTCGGTGGCGATTATGGAAGGTAGGGGTAGTATGTTCTTGAGTGTATGTTTTTGTGAGTATGTATGTTCATAAGTGTGTGTGTGTTTTTTCTGGAGAATAAAGCCAGTTAGAGAGAGAAAGAGGGAGGGGTTGTGGGTAATTTTTTAATTTTTAATTAACTAAAAACATTATAATAAATAAAAAAATAAAAAAACAGATCTAAGGAGTATAATAGTCTTTTTAAGTGGATAAGGACCAAAAACAATAAAAAAAAATCCAAAATTGGACCATTGGTGCACCATCAAATTTTGTTGAACCAAAGTCACATAATTTTGCCAACCACAGGGACCAATTTTGCAATTTTGTCTTGGTGTTATTTACTTCATTTTCTTATGCGTGTGTTGATTGAAATGGCTAGAACAATTGTCAAAGGGAACCTGACTTATCAGGGTACTTACCTTTTCGTTTTGTTCACATCTAGGTAACTTTCTTTTTTGTACACATCTAGGTAACGAACTTGTTGAAAATGTTCACATATAACCATTATGACCGGTTGTAGCAAGTTACAGCCGGTCATAGTGGTCATATGTGAACATTCCCAACAAGTTCATTACTTAAATGTGTATAAAAAAAGAAGTTGCCCAAATGTGAACAAAACGAAAATGTAATTACCCTGATAATTCATTTCCCTTTTTTATTTTACATTCTAATTTTGATTTGGTATAAAATTTAACATAAATAGTAAATATTTTTAAAACCACATAATTTTGGTAAATATCTTTTTAAAATACACTACTTTGATTAAAAATAAATAAATAAATAAACTCCAGAGTTGACAGGGAAAAAACACATCGTCATTTTATAGAATTTTATTGTCTAAGATATTAAATATAAAAATTAAAATTACTACAGAGTAAAAAGATCAGAGATGGAGACCAATAACATAAAGAAAAACACCATATTCAATGAAGTTTGCTCCATGTATTAAAATCTAGATCGATAACATTGCTCTCGTCTTATATATATAGAACTATTTGATAATTATGATACCAAAAACGGATCTCAACATGTCATGATCAATTTAAAGGCTCATAAATGGTCATAAATATTGTTTTAAAGAAATTTAACTGAATATATTAATATTGCAAACATTATGATCGACTGTCTTAATAAAATGTGAAATAGACTTATCAGGTAATTACCTTTTCGTTTTGTTCAGATATAAGTATATTTTTTTGTACACATCACATATGACCATTATGACCGACTGTAACCTGCTAAAGCCGGACATAATGGTTATATGAACCGTCCCAAAAATTAAGACCAAAAATTTCGATTTTTATATTAATAAAACCATCATCCATATCAATACCATAAAACCATAGTGAAATCAGAGTATATCAAACAACATCCAAAAACATCAAAGTCATGTAAAATGCGGAACAATGCGGTGTGGGCAGTTCAATCATCCCGAGCTCTTCCCCTTCGAATAAAAAGTACCTGAAACATAAACTGAAAATCGTAAGCACAAAGCTTGGTGAGTTTCCCAAAATCATACCATACATATCAACCATATAATGGGCCCCGCTCGGAATAGATCTTTCAGTCATTAGGCCCCGCCTGGCATCGGGTCCCGCCCGGTATACATAAAAACACACAAACACATGTAAGAATCACAAAGCTATATAGCATACAATATAATCATCAGACCCCGTCCGGTATACATATAAACACATAGCACATGCAAGAGTCACGCAGACAACTAGCATCCTATTCATAACATACCATAGGCCGACATTGGTACCTTCGACCCGCTAAACATAGTGAGTAAACTCACCTCTAGCTATTGAATCTCTCAAATACAATCTTGGTCTGCTGATCCGGAAAATCCTCACTCGAACACCATCAAATAATATCCAGTTAATAATTGGATCTCGACCCATAATCAAGAATCTAAATTACTTATCCAACATCCAGGGTAAAAGACCATTTTACCCTTTTCTTACTTGGCCCAAAACCAAGGCCCAACCCATTTGCTCAAAAGGCCCAAATTCCTAAATGGCGTCCCAAGGCCCAATATGGCCTAAATTCCAAATTGGACCCAAAAACCATCATGGACCTAATTCCAAGAAAGCCCATAGTCTATCCATGGTCCAAAGTCAGAAATCCGATGGCCCAATCAAGGCCCAACCCTAAAAGTCCAAAATATTGCCCAAACCCGTCAAAGTCAATTGAAGGTCAAACTGCTGAGTATGTTGGGCGTACTTATACTAACGCTTCGCGTACTCCTTACGGGACCAATACACACAACGTACGAGTTGGGTAAGCCCCGCATTCTCCGCAGACAACCAATTCAACCCATTAAGCACTTAATCGGTTAAGCCATCATGCCAAACTCTCAGATCTGATCCTAAATGGTGACTTAACACATAAAGTTGGCAACTTTATTCCCATGCATGACTTAATAGGACCCAAAACTCAAAAAGAACCATAACAAGGAACCTAACACATGCATGGACCAAAATAACTCATAAAGGTTGCATTTTTATGGACAAGGGACCTTAAATGTGCTAAGATCTAACATCCATGGCTTCTAGAGCAGACCATATCTCAAATATGGTTTAAAAGACCCAAAGTTGGATCTAGCAAAAAGAACCATCAAGATGAGAGCTTTTTACCTCAAATGGCTTGCCAAGATGAAGATGACTCTGGATCTACAAGCTCAAGCCACTCCTAAGCAACCTCCAAGTGTTATTCTTATTCTACTTCACCAAAAACACCACCAAAATTTACTTTCAAGTTCAAATCTCACAAATGACAATCAGGGTTTCAATCTTAGGGTATAGAGAGATGGAGGTTGTTCATTAGAAGGTCTAAGGGTGTCTTAAGTTGTTTAAATAGGACACAAAACCCTAAAAATTAGGGTTTGCCCCTGCATTACGTACACCATGCGTACTCCACGTACGCCCCGCGTACGTGGGTGCATCCGCGATCCATCGATGGGCTAGTACGCTAAGCGTACTCATAGAGTACGCCCCACGTACTAGCTAGGGACTTAAATGATAGAAATTTTACAATAAGGGCTAAAAGGAAACATACCAATAATCTCGAATGTTACATTATATGTGAACACTTCCGACAGTTCGTTACCTAGATGTGTAAAAAAAAAGTTGTCCAGATGTGAACAAAACGAAAATGTAATTACCCTGATAAGTCATATCCCCATTATCAAATATCACTTAACATTCCATTTTCATATTGTAATAATTTATTGTTATGAGACAAATATAAACTTGTAAATTAGATAAACATACCAAACAAGACTAAAACAGTTTGTAATATATCAAGGTGTTTGAAAATGTGTCTCACTTCTAAAAATAGAGGGTTCAAATCTCGTTGTAGACAGTAGTTTAGAAGTATATTTAGAGGGTGTGTTAGTTTAAAATAAAAAAGAACATATTACAATTTAAGTTTATAAAGACCAAACAAATTAAGTTTAAGCAATAAAAAGCTTAAATCCTAAAAAAAATGTAAGTTAAATCCTTATACCATATTAAATTTTAACAAGTGTTAAATAATCTAAACGTTCAACCAAAAAGTTAAAATGACAAAAACAAATCAATTGCTAAACAGTTAAAAACTCAAAATGTAAAGAAACAACTAACAAGTATAACGTTTAATTTTTTAAACATATTAAACTTGAGAACACCAAAAAAAAGGTTTGAAGATTAAACAAGTTTGATTTATATATTTATTAACTGTAATTATTTAATATTTAATGACTAAAAATCTAAAAATAATGTTGGATTAAAACTTAAAAGTGATGGAACGGTTTCCTTGTGCACAATTTATCAGATTCAATGTTTTGTTAGAGTAAATTGTGTAAAAATCAATACGTTCTAAAAAAAGCTGATTTTAACACCGTATTTTTTACGACTTAGTAATTAAGTTTTCTAATTTTTTGGAATGTTGACCACTTGACTGGTCATTCTAATCACCTGTTGACGTGACATAGTCTTTGGTGGCGTGACATGCTAATATGTCACTATTTGATTATGTAATGCGACCGGATAACATGTTAAAATTGATTTTTTTTTTCAGTTTTGACACTTCATTTGAAACAGTATAAATATATCTTTTTTACATTTAAAAACCACATTTTATTGTATAAGTACAAGTTTTTTTTATATTTAAACCGTAATGTTATGTAAAAATATGTATTATTTATATCATAACTATAGTATTCATTAAATATGAAATTTTAATATAGTCTTGGAGGTAGAAAGTGAACACTCAGATAAGTAATGTGATCGTGGGAACACGAGGGATCCACGGGTTGCACCCCCAGATGTGGTTCCAAACTGCATCACCTTGTGGGAGGTTCCAAGGGTCTCGTTAACATCCCAAATGTCGTGTTGGTTCCCAACAGATTCAACCCCCCCCCCCCTAAATAACCGAAAATAACTGTCGTTCCTTGTATGTATTAATAACTAGGTTAATACCCGTGGAAAGCATGGTTAAAAAAGAAAAACATTGTTGATAATTTAAAATGGTAACGACAAATCAAAGATTTATGATATTTTATTAAATTACAAAGATAGAAGTTTTGTCTATATGTTTATAATGATTAGTTAAAATTAATATATATTGTGATAATAACATAATTTTAGTTTTTTATGGATAGATATGTTTTGTAATTGAATTTTGAAAAATATGTTTTTATGGAAGGCATAAAGATTGAATTTTCACGTAATTAATATGTTTTTTTTATGGATAGATATGTTTCTTATGGATAAATAGGTTATGCTGTTTTTATATGTTGAAGACTTGCCATTTAGCTTTCAGTATTCTAGGAATTAATAGGTTTCTAAAACTAAGATGAAAATTTAGCTGAATTTAATTTATAGTATTTATATTATTAAGGATAAAGGATAACATAGTAATTTAACATTGATAAAAAAAAAATAGATCGAAGAGATGCCATGTGACAAATCTGATTTATTTATTAGAATAGAAAGATTTTTGGTTCTTGCAAATACACTTCTTTTCACATAACGTTACTCTACAAAATTTTTGTCTCAAAGAACATTAAACAAAACAAGCTATTATGTATTTTTGAATTTTATATTTTATGTGAAATCCAAATAAAGTTTTGTTGTACTATCACAAATATGGTTTCGTGGTATTCCATGCAATATAGTCAAAATTACAGATTTTATAAACTATTTTCACACATAATCCTTGAAATATACAAGTTATAGTTTTCATAAGATACAATTGTGAGGTTATATAATAATAATAATAATAATAATAAGTCATGAAATATGAATTGTTATGTTAAATATTATAATTTGTCATTAAAATTGAACAACTTCCAACCATAGAGTATAAATAGATTAACCAAACTAACATCTAAAACAAAAGAATAACTATAAAAACGTAAGTTGTATTGATAAAACATAACTTTTAGCTATATGGTTGATTTAATTACTAAGTCTTCAATAAGCGGTTAGCAAGTTCTATATCAGCCACTAATTACCAAGAGCTCAATTACAAAAATATTGCAATTAATACATACTTTATGTATAAATACATATTTTATTACATTTAAACCGTATTTTTACATTAAAATCATATATTTAATGTAAAAAATATATACTTTACATTAAAATCGTGTATTTAATGAAAATAATAATTATAATATAAATGATACATATCTATATCTATATCATTTCATTATCTATCTATCTATCTATCTATATAACTTATAAAGCTAGCATTTTTCCTTGAACCTCATGCATTTGAAACTCCCAAGACCATTTTTCCTTGAACCTCATGCATTTGAAATTCCTAAGACTATTCAACTTATACAAATTAATTTATGATTAATTGAAATATTATGATTTGTAACTCTTAAAACTCTTCAAATCATGCTGTAGAAGTGATTAATCGAGTATGAGAATCAAAATCAGAGTTAGTATGAACACGAGAAGTAAATAAGGTATGGTTTAAGCTCTCATTACTTCCAATGAACATGAGTACAAAATGACAATAGAAAGTGGGAAAAACTCTATCATCGACTCTATGTTCAGCTCCTATTTATAGGAGGCTGAAAGTACAAAAAATACTAAGGCTGGAGATTGACGCTTCGTACAAACAGATGCCTTAGTAAATACATAAAAAACATACGAAAAAGACAATTACACAGATTCGACATATTACAATAAAATTCGACTCTACAATCTCCCCCTTTGTAATCATGTCGAAAATTCTCAATTCGTGAGAATCTGTGCAACAAAATGCATCATCCTTCGTATCTCTAAATACCATGTTATAACCTTCCTCAACTCCACCTTATCACCATCATTGTTTTTCTTGCAATTATTCATACGAACAATGAAGTTCGTATATTGAGAAGTGGTATATCTTTCAATCTCTGAAGTCTGGAACAAAAATCTCTTTGCTTTGCAATTCTTGTCTTTTCCAGCAAATACAATCCCAAATGGTTTTAATGAAATCTCCCCATCAGCATACTTCTTCAATTCAGCTTGAGTCTTCGATAACTCCATTGCAACTTTCACTTCCTTCCCCATTGCTGATGCTAATTCCACATCAGTCAATGCTAGACAATCATAGTAATTGTCTATGAAGATTTTGATATGCCCAAGACCAAGCCTCAAAACATCTTTGTCTGTTCCCTGAAGTTGCGAAACCTCTATGTCTTTCAGAATCAATGCAACTTGAATCAGATCATTCAAGTTCATTAGAGGGAAATCAGCAACAGAAAAATCACAAACTTGGTTGTTCGCTCTTACAACATGATACCGAAAATTCTGTATCATATTCTCAAACATCACATCCTTCATTATGCTGATAACTTTCTTCATCTTTACTAACGACCATATCTCTTCCGGTTCTTTTCCAACGACTGCATGAAACCTAAGTTTCATATGGATATAATCATCCTCATTGTCGAACTTCTCCACAATCTTATATTGAGCCATTATAAACATCATTTCATTTATTGGGAAATCAAGCTGACTCATATCAGTGTTAGTGATAGAGTAGCTTTTCTTTGGCTTCTTCTTAAAAGCATGCATATGATTGTAAGCAACCCTTGCTTTAATATTTTCATAACTGTAGAGCTTCTTTGGATCTCCCTTCTCGATACCAGGTGGATCACTTTCACAAAGTCTCAGTATGCTTTGTATTTGCCTTTGCTTCTCCATTTCAGCTTCAATTTCGGCCTTTTTCTCTTCCTTCGACTTTCCAACCACAATCACTTTTCCTTTATATTTTACCCCTTCTGAAAATTTTGGCTTTGACGAACTTGAGCTTCCTCCTTCAGTTGTCGAACCAATAACAATTCCCTTCAGAATGGGTCTTGTTGTTGTCTTGATTGCTTCTGTTGTATTCGTCTTTGGAACAATAGGAACTGTGACTTGAGAAGATACAACTTTCGTTACTACACCAGTAGTAGTAACAATCTTCTCAATCTTCTTCGGCTTATCAACCACTTTTATAACTTTCGAAGGTTTGCCTTCTGGAACTTTCGTTTCTCCCCCTTGCACCCCTGTGACAATAGGTGGGGCACCAGTTGGTAACACGTGAGCAAACTTCAAAATGGGCGCCACAGCCTTCTGAATGGCTTGATCTAATGAATGTAACTTCTGAGTTAAAAACTCAGGATTTAACAACGACGTAGGAACTGGCTTCGACACTAACTCCTTCAATTCCCCAAGCATAACACCCATTTTTTCAAAATGTTGAGCATCAACTTTATCCTTTTCATCAAACTTTGGAGTTAAAGCTTGATACCACTCAACTATTGTTCGGACAGCAGCAGCAATAGTATCAACATTCGACTGGAGTGTCGAATAATTTGAATTCAGCTCATTTAGTTCTTTTGAAACCTCATTCTTCAACTCCTTAAGCTTTCGATTTACATCTTCACGTACTGTTTTGACATCTTTAACGAAAAGAACATGTCGTGCTTTTGCTGTTAAACGAAGATATTTGATTTCTGAGTTAAATGAATCAGCCTGAGCTTTGACTCTTAACTCGTTGTTCTTATCCATAACTCTTAACTCGTGGTTGTGAGATATGTGCGGAATTCGAACCCAAAGGAGATTCTGGAACAATCTCTTCTTCTGAGGACTCATCTTGAACTACCAACTTTCGTTTCTTCCTCTTGTTGTTGATATGCTTCGCCACATCCTCTGCTCTTCGCTTCTTGGAGGAAGGGGAAACAGGTGCAGGAATTTCACGAACTTTCACTCTTTGGCGGTTAAGCTGAGGTTTACGAACATTTGGAGACTGATCTTTTGATAAAGTTCGTTTCTGATATGTGAAATTTCGTAATCTTTTGAAGACACCTGATTTCGAAGGGATGAATTCCTTCGAAGATTCAGGAATCACTTTCTCCTTAGGCTTCTCAGTTTCACTTGCAGTCTTCTTAGGAGACTTGGTTTTAGGTTGTTTCCTGGGACTTTCTTGAACTACAACCTCTTCAGGAACTTTCTTCGACTTGTTCTTCTTTTTGGATGACCTTTCATCACCTGTTTTCAGCAAAATTCCAGTTTCGATTGAAGGATTAACATGTTGCAAATACGCCACCAACAAAAAATTTATTGGATCAACCTTCTTCAACATTCCATCAGGAATTCGAGCAACATTTGGGAATTCGTCTGAATCATCTGCAACATTTTTCGGAAAGTGATACTTTGCAAATTCTGCCTTAGCCTTATCCACAGGAACTGGAATATCTTCTTTCTCATACACATACTAAAGAATCAAACTCCAGTAACATGAACACGAAATACCTTTCACCACATTCGTGTTTTCCAAGCTCTTGATAAACTCCTTCCAAATCTGAGTAGCATAATCAACTTTGAGATCGTAGTACAACCCTGCTACCATTGCATAAACTTCCATTCTCCCCTTATCAAGCTCTACACTTCACCCAGTTAAGCAACGAAGGTATATTCCAAACAGAAAATTCCATATGCAAGGAAGACCAGATTTCTTGAAATCACTGATCTTAACGAGTGGTGGTTGATGACCCATCTCGTTAAACATGAACATCACTTGATCAGCATTAGGTTTAAAGAAGGGAGGGGAATTTGGAATTACCAAGATTTGAGTAAACAACTTCTTCGATAGCCGAATTCTCTTTTCATTCACCAGATTGAATGTGATTAAATCAGTGGCTTTGCTGTAAGAAGCAGTAGAACCAGCCATTGATAACCAGGACAATGGAACTTCAAAAGCATTGAACATTGCAGTTGCGAGACCAGAATGCTTAAGAGCAACAATCAGCATCTTGAGCTCTTCTGGATATAGTGACACATCGCCTTCAACCTGATATTTGGTGCTTTGAATCTTCATCAGTGGTTGAGATGCAACTTCTTCAGTAGTGGAGGTTGGATCAGCCGCCATGGATTAGGGTTTTGAGAACTTCTTGAAGAACAGAGAAATTTAGGGCTTTTTGATCGTCGGAGAATTTGAACGCGTAATTGTAAAAGGATAGTATGATTTCCTTTTATATGTAACCCCTATTGAATTCCAAACGTTTTCTTGAAAGAGTAAGCCACGTCTGTCCTTGAAAGTCGCACCACTAGCCGTTAAACGCTCCATGTCAGATAAAGTTCCTTGAAAGTCGGGCCACATTGCCAAACCGTTACATCAGACCGTTCGTGAGCACCAAGTGGATAAGATCAAAAACCTTCGGCATGGAGGTTGGGCTCTTTCGTCTTTGGGATTAGAGACGAAGTCATTTGCCAGATTTTCGAAATCATCAGCCTGAGTTGGTAATACTCAGAACCTCAAGGATTTCGTGAGTGCAGTGTGCCAAAGAAAGAAGATAACGAGCAAACTAACGAAAATTTAGGATCTGTAATGTCGAAAAATAAAATTTCGACATAAAGGCAGATAAACCCCGGGCAAAGGTTGATACCACTCAACTATTGTTCGGACAGCAGCAGCAATTGTATCAACATTTGACTGGAGTGTCGAATAATTTGAATTCAGCTCATTTAGTTCTTTTGAAACCTCATTCTTCAACTCTTCAAGCTTTCGATTTACATCTTCGCGTACTGTTTTGACATCTTTAACGAAAAGAACATGTCGTTCTTTTGCTGTTAAACGAAGATATTTGATTTCTGAGTTAAATGAATCAGCCTGAGCTTTGACTCTTAACTCGTTGTTCTTATCCATAACATCTAATTGCTTCTGCATACGAAGCTCCATAGCTTTGAGCATCATATCTACTTCAATCCCAGACACTGAGTTCTTTGCTCCTGAATCAGCTTGTGATTGAAGAATAGCATTGAGTTTGTGATTAAGGATCTTGAACTGCTTACCAGACATCAACATGTGATCTGGTATATCCTCTTCTTCTGAATCGAAATGGAGATCATCAAACGTTCCTCTGAAACCTCCGCCATCAGTTTTTTCATCGGAATTTGGTTTGGGTGGTTCGGTGGATTGTGATGGAAATAGTGTAGTGAAGGGTTGGTTTAAAACTTGGTCGAAAGTTGGTGAAGGATTGGTAGTGGAAACAGGTGTAATAAATGGTGGAAATGAAACAAAGGTACAGGAAATAGGTTCAGGAATACCTTGAGAAGATTGAGGAACACTCACCACAACATGTGCACCCGTATCAGATACGTTTGCAACAATGGGAGTAATTAGAACCTCCTCAAGAACTGGTTTGGTGACAACAACTTCAAGTGGAACTGTTGTGATTGGCACTGAAACAGTTTCGATGATGAGTGGTTGTGAGATATGTGGGGAATTCGAACCCAAAGGAGATTCTGGAACAATCTCTTCTTCTGAGGACTCATCTTGAACTACCAACTTTCATTTCTTCCTCTTCTTGTTGATATGCTTCGCCACATCCTCTGCTCTTCGCTTCTTGGAGGAAGGGTGTTGGGTTTAAAGGGTTGCGTCATTGGGCCTTAGTAGTTCGGTCCATTATGTACTCTCGGTTTGGGCCTGTCCAACCGTGCTTATCTTTCTAGGGTTTAGTATATAAGGTGCATGCATGCATCCTTTTCATTAACGCTTTAATTATTATCTCATTGATTGTACTGTAAACCCTAGCACACCTCTACAGAGGAAGTTCTTAGTCGAGCTCTTCTGAGGTGTGACTATATTTTAATCATTCGACATACAGATTGATTCATTGAGTGTTCCAGTATTTGTTATTCTTATTGTTTTACCTCTTGAAGATCTAATCGATCTAAAGAGTTCTCAACTCATCAGTTGGTATCAGAGCAGGAGACTGTGTAATCCATACCCATCTCTTCTGTTGAAGAAGGTTTTAGGGATTTCCGCCATTATCGTTTTCTGCTAGAACCGTCATTCTTCATTGATGCTGTTCTTGGACTTCGATCATACCCTAACTTTGTTTACTAGTCTGATCTTGAACAGGTTTCAAAACAAAATCGTCATGTCTCTTGACGATTCACAAACGAACCCAATCAACATCTCCAACAGTATTGGATCAACCACCAGGATTCCTATCCTATATACTTACGATTATGAAGTCTGGACGCATCACTTTGAAGAATATTTGATTGGTTCAGAAGATAATGGGTACTTAATCTGGGAAGCGATATCTACAGGTCCGTTTGTTCACTTTGGCACAAACAGAACTATCAAGACGCAAAAGGAGTACAACCAACTCGTGGTTGATGTGAAGGATGTTCCTCAAGACGAGAAGGATAAGCTTGTGAGCAATATTAAAGCACTAAGAATGATCAGATTCGCTCTACAATCTGACACATTCTGGTTGGTCAGTTCATGCGCGACGGCAAACGAGATATGGGTTAGACTGAAGGAGTTGTATTCCACCGATGAGGATCTTGAGCATTCTATCTAAACATTACTGCTTTCAGAGTTTGGAGACTTCAAGCAAAAACCAGAAGAGAAGCTCATTCAAGCCTTTGATCGTTTCAATCATCTGCTCAGCAAAATGATAAAGCATGGCATAGAAAGGAAGGTAATTGAGCAAAAGGTCACATTCATGAATGGCCTAAGAACCGAATGGATGGCAGTGGTGTCTACAGTAAAGGCTCATGAACAATTCAAAACTTACTCCTTGGCGAAGTTAGTGGGGATTCTAAAATCACACGAAAGTGCAGTGACCAAAGAAACGAATGTGCTTTCAAGTATGGGATCCTTAGCTCTCATATCAAAAGGAAAGAACGTGGCTGAAGAAGAAGAATATTTAGATCTGTCAGAATTTGATCTAACCAATGAAGAATATGCTTTGATGGTCTCTAATCCAAAGAAGTTTGTGCGTAGAAAGTTTCCTATCTCAAAGAACCGAAACTGGCAAGGAAGCTATAGTTCGGATAAAGCAAAGGAGGAACCGAAGAACTCTCCACAGCATGAAGAACCGAAGAAGGATAGTAAGCTTGTTGGTGATTCTGGGTTTGATTGTCACTTCTGCAAAGGCAAAAATCACTTTGCCAAAGATTGTGTCTTAAGAAAGATGTCAGAAAAGAACGAGAATGAAGATGATGAAGCCTACTACCTGCGAAGGCTAGACGAAATAAAGAAGAAGAAAGCTGCTACTAACAACACTATGAATGCTTTAATTGTGCAGTAAAATCTCGTGGACGATGAGTTTGGTGGTGTGGAAGTCTGGTCTACAGACTCTGAGGATGAAGAAGTCCGTAAACCCACACATGGCAGGGCTTTCGTTGCGAAAGAAGCTGAAACTGAAAGTGCAGGGAAGTGCTTGATGGTGACTACTGGAGTGTCACAGATGAGAGGCTATACTACTGACGAAGGTTGTGATGAAGCAAGGGAGCGAGAAGACAGATGCTTCGCTACCAAACCTGTTGGCGAGCAGATCAACGAATGCGACCAGTTGATCAAGAAGGTACAATCGATTCTCGAATCGTTAAAAATCCCTGTCACAAACTATGAAAAAGAACTGAACGAACTACAATCTAAATTTTCCAGTTTAAGTGGTAGTTTAATACAAAATCGCTTATCAAACTCTAACCTACCTGACCAACTCAGCAGGGTGTATTCGAAGAGTGAGGAGAGACGGATCTGGATAGAGCAAAAGGAGATCGAGTTAGTTAGGATTAAGGATGAAACAATTTATTTGCAAAGGGATAATTTAAAGCTTTTAAAACAGAGAAATGTTTTTTGTTTAATTGCTAAGCGTTTATATTCAAATATTACCCAACTGCATTTGAATTGTGAAATAGGCAGGAAAATTCATCGTATGATTCTGCCCTTCCTTGAATTTAAGGAGGATGAAATAGATGCTGATGTATATAACTGTGAAGCTGTTGTATCTTCTGATGAAATTTCTCCAGCATACAGAATTGGTCTTGATAAAATCGAGTTCTTCATCAAGTCCAAAGACCATAAGGACATGCTTAAGAACCTTTTGGACGAAAATGACAAATTAAGAATTAAAACTGAAACCATGCAGAAGTTTGACTCGTTGAATGCGAAATTAAGTTCGGAAAACAAAATTGATGTTGAAAATACTTCCGAATTTAATGAGGATGATGATATGAGTGAAGCATCCGTAGAGGATGAGGTGGACTATTATGAGTTTGTCAAAAGCGAACCCAAACCTATCAAAAATCTAATTTCTGAAAATTCTGTTGAGTTCGCTCGTTTGTCCCAAACTAAGTCCAGAATTCTAAAAGAAAAGGCTGTGGTATATCAAAAGGTTCAAACCACACCAAATCAGGTTTATGCAGTTATAGGAGTCACACAACAGTAAATAGCCGAGATGACAGCAATTGTAAACGAGGACAATGCTGATGGCTGTGAGGAGCATTTTTGGTCAGCTCCAATCGACAATGCTGATGAAACGGTTGGTCTGTCTGAGAAAACATCATGGAGGGTCAAAGGCAGATATGTGGCAGAACCACTTAACAAGCCTACACATTTTGATGTGCCAAGCACAAGTGATACCAAAAAGATTCCAAGGGAGCCAGTCAAGGTGACAAGCGAAACCTCCTCGCTAGAGAGAGAAACTCGTGATGAAAGACCGAGACCCAAGGCTAATATCCATTAAACTCCAAAGAAGTGGTCAGAGCAGAAACATCAACGTAATAGGAGATATAAGAAGAATCTCTCTGAAAGGAAGTAGTTTTGGAAGTCCCAAAACCCTGATTATGTTCACTCAGATAAATCTTCACTCCTTACCGATGAAGCAAAATCAAAGCGAAACTCTACTTCTTGTACTCAATGTCATTCCTGCAATCAAGCGAACCGAAAGAGTAGTTTCGACTCCCAAAATGGAAGCAAACGAAATCAAAAGAGTGGTTTCGGTTCTCCATCTTCAGACAGAAAGAACCTAAAGCCAGGTTTCGCTCCTAAAACTCATCCCTCTCACTCAAAGCAAAATCCAAAAGTGGATATAAAGGGAAAATGGAAGCTAGTCTCGGAAGATGAAGAGAAGACAAAGAAAACGAATGCTAACTCTAGGAAACACAACCAAAAGTTTGTGAACAAAAAGAACACAATTCCAAAGTCTAAAGCTAAAGAAACAAAAACTAACAAAATCAAAGTTTTCACAATTAAAAGAAAAGATGAAACCACCTTAATAAAACGAACTTTTTTGGTTGATTCTTCTCTTACTATTCCCTGTTCAGTAAAAGGCTCACAAGGACCCAAGAAAATTTGGGTTCCTAAATCTGCTTAATTTTTGCAGGTTATTCGTCATGAGAAGTTCGACGATGAATGATATATTGACAGTGGCTGCTCACGTCACATGACAGGGAGAAGGGAAGAGCTACGTGAGTTTCGGGCTCTGAAGGATGGTGGATGTGTCAAGTATGGGAACAATTCTTTTGGCACAACAAAATGCTATGGAATGATCACAAATGGTGTTTTCTCGATCAGAAAGGTGGCATATGTAGAAGGCTTACAACACAATCTCATCAGTGTCTCGCAACTGGTGGTGGGAACGGGACTGAAGGTTTCGTTCGATGATGAAGGGTCAGAAATAATAGAAAAGAAGACCAAGAATGTTCTACTGAAATCTCAAAGAAAATGCAAAATGTATCCATTGAACCTTAATCCAATACGAGGGAAGCCATCTGTATGCCTACTAACGAAAGCTCATTCTAACGAAAGTTGGCTGTGGCACCGAAGGCTCTCGCACCTCAAATTCAAAGACATCAACAAGCTAGTTCTTGGTGATCATGTACGAGGACTTCCACTTCTCAAGTTTGAGAAGGAACATTTGTGTGGTGCATGTGAAATGGGAAAGCAAAGCAGGAAAAGTCATCCAACTCGTGTTAACACAAAGATCATCGAACCGCTTGAGCTCCTACATATTGATCTGTGTGGACCTTCGGCTATTGAAAGCATCGGTAGTAACAAATATATACTTGTCATAGTTGATGATTTTTCTCGTTTCACCTGGGTTTTCTTTCTTAATCAGAAATCAGAAGCAACGCCTAAGCTAAAAGTCTTCATAAAGCAAGTAGAGCTGCAACTGCGAAAGGTGGTTAGAAACATTCGTAGCGACAATGGGCTGGAATTCAAAAACCAAGTGTTTGAAGAATTTCTTGCTGAAAAGGGAGTGTCTCACAATTTATCTGCTCCCTATACTCCACAACAAAATAGGGTCGTTGAAAGGCGAAACCGCTCGTTGTGTGAAGCAGCCCGAACCATGCTCAGCTTCGCTTCGTTGCCCCTGTATTTCTGGGCTGATGCTATTGCCACCGCATGCTACACCCAGAACCGGTCTTTACTCAACAAGCGATTCACAATAACTCCTTATGAAATTCTAAACAACCGCAAGCCTAACGTCAAGTTTTTCCATGTGTTCGGTTCAAGATGCTTTATCTTCAACTCTAAAGAGAACCGAAACAAGTTTGATGTGAAGGCAGACGAAGGAATTTTTCTTGGGTATTCGCTTACTTCAAAAGCATACAGTGTTCTGAACAAACGCTCAAAGAAAATCGAAGAAACATATTACGTGTCGTTTGATGATAACTACGTGAAGAAACTCGCATCAGGCAAAGAACCAACGGATGAAATCTTTCCTCAAACTGGTCAAGTCTCGATTCCCATTTCCAACATATTTGAAGAATATATGAAGCTCTTTGATGAACCAGAGACCGCTATTCTCTATGAAGCGAAAGAAGCTGACAACGAAGTAGATAATCTGAAGAAGGTGATTGATGAAGCTGCTAAAGTCATGGAAAGCGAACCTTCCAGTTCGAGTGGATCTCAAGAATCTGAAAAATCTCAAAAGCCAAGTGAATCTTCCAATTCTACTATCCAGGGGGAGAATCCATCAACCACCATACCCATTGAACGTCCAATCGAGGGGGAGAATTCTGAGCCTGAAGCCGAAACTGTTTCATCATTCGAGGGGGAGAATTTCAATCCAAATAATGAAAATGATGATACACAGTCAGAATTCGAAGAAGAAGTATATGCTGAACTGGATCCCTCTTGTGATCCAAATTACCCTCCCCTCACCAAATGGACAAAAGATCATCCAGAAACTCAAATCATTGGTGAATCATCGGCAAAAGTTCTCACACGTTCTCAACTGAAAGCGAAACAAACTGCATTATTCTCTCAAGTGGAATTTTGCATGTTTAATTCGTTTGTCTCCAAAGTTGAACCAAAAACGGTTTCTACTGCACTCGATCACTCCGATTGGGTACAGGCAATGCAAGAAGAACTCCACGAGTTTGAGAGAAATCGTGTCTGGAGACTGATTCCCACACCGAAGGATGCATTTGTGGTTGGGTTAAAATGGGTATTCAGGAACAAGCTGGATAAAGAGGGAAATGTAATTCACAACAAGGCAAGGGTGGTGGTCAAGGGATATTGTCAGGAAGAAGGGATTGATTACGAAGAAACCTTCGCTCCTGTAGCAAGGCTAGAATCAATTCGGATCTTTCTGGCATACGCTGCTCACAAAAACTTTGAAGTTTTCCAAATGGATGTCAAGTGTGCATTCTTAAATGGAGAATTAGAAAAGACGGTGTACGTAGAGCAACCACCGGGCTTCGTGAACGAAAAGTATCCAGATCACTGCTACATTCTGGATAAGGTGGTTTACGGTCTGAAGCAAGCTCCTAGGGCATGGTATGAAACACTTACTCGATTTCTAAAAATGTCTAAGTTTAAACAAGGTTCGGTTGACCCAACCTTCTTTCGTAACAAAGAAGGTGACCACCTTATGATCGTCCAAATTTATGTCGATGATATCATCTTCGGTTCCACGAATCCCAGCCTCACAGCTAAATTCAGGAAGTTAATGGAGACTAAGTTTGAGATGAGCTCAATGGGTCCAATTAACTTTTTCCTTGGCTTGAATATTAGACAGGGACCCGAAGGCATTTTTATTAATCAAGAGGATTACACCAAGACCTTACTAGCCAAGTTTGGAATGATGGGAGAATCAAAAGTCAAGGTTCCTATGGCGTTTGGCACGAAGTTAACACCTTCTCTGGAAAAATCGGCTGTTGACATGACCCTCTATCGCCAAATGATAGGTTCCTTAATGTATCTGACAGCTAGTCGACCAGACATAATGTTTTCTGTTTATTATTGTGCCAGGTTTCAAGCTAATCCACGCGAACCTCACATCATGGCTGTGAAGAATATTTTTCGGTATCTAAAGCGAACCTCATCTCTCGGTTTATGGTACCCGGCGAAATCAGGATTCTTCGTACAAGCATTCTCTGATGCCGATCTAGGTGGATGTGGACTGGATCGAAAAAGCATAACTGGCGGGTGTCAGTTTCTTGATGGCAAACTGGTTAGCTGGCAATCGAAGAAGCAAACATGTGTGTCTCTTTCCACAGCCGAATCCGAGTATATAGCCGCAACGTCTTGTACCTCACAGGTCATATGGATACAAAGTCAACTTAGAGACTATGGCCTGAACATGAAGAAAAAATCCCTTTGTATTGTGACTCTGAAAGCGCAATAAGGATATGTCACAATCCAGTGCAACACTCAAAGACGAAACATATAGCACTGATGTATCATTTCATCAAGGATCACGTGGAAGATGGTAATGTCGAAATCCATTTTGTTCGAACCACTGATCAACTAGCTGACATATTTACAAAAGCCTTACCAGAAGCAAGCTTTAACAAAATTTTACAAGGCTTAGGAATGATGGAAGTTGAGTCTGTACCGAAATCGCTTTTGCCTCATTAAAATTTATCAAGCGAAATAGAGCGAACGCTCGGTCTATTTCGGCTCCTGATTTTTTGGGAACCGAAATGAACCGAATGTGAAATAGAGCGAATGCTCAGTCTATTTCAGCTCCTGATTTTTTTGAACCGAAATGAATCGAACGCGACATAGAGCGAACGCTCGGTCTATTTCGGCTCCTGTTTTTTTGGGAACCGAAATGAACCGAACTCAGCGATCGCGCGGTCTATTTCGGCTCCTGATTTTTTTTGGGAACCGAAATGAACCGAACGCTCGGTCTATTTTGCTTCACTACTTTTCGGTTGCAGTTTCGGTTGTATATTTTGTACATTGTATGTGTCTTTTCTCACTTCGTTTCTATTCACAAAAATCAAAAATATTTTCCTTTCTGTTTTTAATTCTTTTTCAGAAAATTCATAAAATCCAAAAATATTTTTTTTCTTTTGTTTTGTTTATGTTGCTTATCATTAAAGTCAAAAATTCCAAAATATCACTGAAAGGTATCATTGTTCATTCAAATGATGGAGCTGGGACAGGTATACATTTCTTTCTCTTAGTACTAGCTAAGTGTCCCTAGAAGCATGTTGCTGTATGTCGACCAAAGCCTCAAAGATTTCAAGTGTAGCCTTACTGATTTGATATACACAAATCAAATCTTCCCAATCAGGCTGATAAAATCACTTAAGAGACACCTTACTCGTCTCATATTGAGTTAAGAGTTGTCTGCTCGGTCCTTACTCTATAGCAGAGGTGCTTTCGGTTCTTTAACCTCCTTACCATTTTTCTCCATCTACTTTCGGTTCATAATTGTAACCCTTGAGACTCTCAGTCTTTAACACTGAGGTTTATGGTTACGCAACATCTGTGTTAATGATCTTAGTTTCGTTCTACCACGAACTGAGTGAAACCCAAAAACCAACACCAATGATGAATTGACGGTGAACAATCAAACGTTCTAGCTTTCACCCATGAATTAACGAAACCACTCTTGTGGAATGTCACCTGAAATCCATTTTTCTTTTTGAGTGGTCCTTATGAAAACGTCTATTACCAAGGCTTTTCTTCCCAACAGATCCATTTTAAATTTTTTTTGGGGGTTTCTAAAAACATATATCAACAAGTCACTGAAAAATGAACAAACCTACTTGTTTAACAGGCTACATCGGTCTCACAAGTACTTCGTCCACTTTTGGTCTTATGTCAAGAACCAAAGCATGGATTGAAGCTCAACCACCATCAATATCCTTATAATAAAAAGATGCCTTTGAATTCTTCTTAACAAGTATTTGATCGTATTTTCACGGGGAACCACACAAGCACTTTGAAGTCTCTCTTGACTTTGAAGGAAGAGATTCACGCCCGGGATCTACTGCTTCATGTCTTGATTGACATCACTTATATCCCACATAAAATTTGCTTTATTTCTTTATCTTTCACACTAACTTACACGAAAATCTTTATGATTTTTCCAAACTCTTGTTCGGTTGCCAATAAGCTATTTTTAGACATCTAGCTTCGGTTCTTTACGGTGGTGTTGATTTATTTAAAAAGATAAGGGTGAGTCAGCATGAATTTGAAACGGTTCAGAATTTGAAAAGGAGATAAGGATGGAAAGGTGCGTGAATTTGAAACGGTTCCTAATATCACGCCTGATGACGTCTTCCTAGCGAAACCCAGCTGTCACATCATGCTTTTTCAGGCGTCGATTCAGAAGATCGTCGAATCATTACTGTGGATTCTTTCTCTATCATGGCGATGGTATATAAAGGTTTCTCACACCTCTTGGGCTACTTTACCAAATCTCCATTCTCTCAAGAAAACACCAGCGAATATCTCCTGTTCATCTTCTTCCCCACACCTGTAACAATGGCTGAATCTTCCTCTGTTTACGAACAAACTACTCAGTCATCTCTTCTGACCATCAAACCCAATCAGAATCTTATCATCAAACTGAATCCATTCGTCTATGATTCGTACATGCTTCACGAGGTCGAATGTCTCAAGTATTCCCCGCTGGTGATTTCTCTCACGCAGGTTGAGTGTGTTCCCATGTCCTTGCTTTCTCAAGTTTACTCAACTGCTGTCTACGATAAAGCTAACGAGCGTATTTTCTTTGAGATCGTAAATCAAAATACGTCGATTTCAAAAGCTAGGTTTTATTTACTGCTACGGCTTGCTATCGACGATTCCATGATTAACCCGAATTCCATTACCACCACTCAACTCTTCACAATGTTCTATGATATGGGGTACACTGAGATTCTCACCACTATCACCAAGTTCAAGAAATCATGTCTTCCTCCGCAGTGGAACGGTCTATTTACCCTCCTCTCCAAGGGTTTATCGGAGAGGGTTGCAGGTTCTGATGGAGCGAGCAGGGTGTTCATGACCCTTCTTTATGGTCTGTACCTTGGGGTTAACATGGATTTTGGATCAATCTTATGGTCTCAACTGGTTCAGAGTATAAACTCTTCTTCAAGGTACTCTGAAATTTCATGTGCTAGGTTTTGGACTGTAGTCACTCAATGGGCGATGGAAAAGTTTCATGTTCCAACAATGGCCAATTCACTGATGTCATCTATTACCACTTTCCACATGACGAGGATCCTTATCTCAAATCCCTCCAAATATCTTTTTATTGGTTCAGTTTCGGAGTCTATGTACAGGTGTGTTTCCAATGAAAGCAAGGTTATAACTGAGTACAAGAAGCTACCCCATATAGGACCAAGGCAGCTTACTCCAGAAATGCAAAGTTCACTAGAAGCAGCCGATAAACCAGCGAAAAGAGGGAAGAAGCCTGAAAGAAAAGGGGAAAAAGGAAGGTTAATCCTCAAAAGCTTCTACTCCCAAGAAGCACAAGTCTGAACAAGCAGCCGCTACTGCTCCAAAGAAATGAAAGACCAAGAAGAAAGCTCACAAACCGAAGTCTCCTTCCCCTTCTTCAAGTGACACATAATATGTTCCATCTAACCCACAGCCAGACCCCGAGTCAACTGAAGACAACGTTTCTTAAACCGAAAGTCCGCCTCGAGGTAATTCGCCTCCACCATCACCAACTAATGCAGGTAACCGAAACTCACCTCCTCATTCTCCTACATAATCGGTTCCTATTACCATTGCTCCCTTTCCTCCACGCATCTCATCTACCACTACTACCTCAATTCCAATTCCAACCCCTTTATTCACCAAAGTTACTACCACTACTACTTCTCCAACCGAACCTACTGTTCGTGTCAACGTATCTGATACGGGGGCATCTACGTTCGGTTCTGAACCCCCAATTACCTCAAAAACTTTATCCCCACCTCCTTCACACGAATCTGAACCTGTTTTTGGCAGAGAAGACATGGAATTCGACTCTGTTTACTTTAGTCCTTATCGAGTACAGAGTGATGAAGATGATGACGCTCCTGTCACGAAGAAGCATTTAAAGTCTATGAATGACAAGCTTGACCAACTACTTTCTTCCACTTCTGGCAGTGCATACTCCGAAGCAACAATCAAAGCTCTATTGGCAACCTTTGTCAAAGAGCATGGCACTTCCATCTCTAATGCTATTAAAGCTATTGAAGCCTCCATTTCCACCTGTCAGAAATCTTCCATTGCAGTCGAAGCCTCCACCAAGGATTGCAAGCAAGCGACCGCAAATGTCGAAAACTAGTTTCTGATGCTCAACTCTTTCTTGATTCTCTCCAAGCTGCCGCTCAGAAGAATGCTCAAACAGTGAATGCTTCTGTTGATAATCTTACGCGTTCACTGGAGGCTGAAAAGAAGCATTTTGAGGAAGCACTCCAAGCAATTCAGACCGCCAACACTGAGGTTCACACTTCAGTTTATGCACGTCTCAGTCAACTTGAAGCTGAACTTGCTGTCGAAAACAGGATTATGGATGAGCTGGATAAGCGAACTTCTCAGCTTAAAATTCAGAATCTGAAGCTCAGTGCTGCAACCAAGGAGATTGACGAATTAAAGTCTGAGCGTGCAGTGGTTAAAAGCTCTATTGGTGATGTACACTCCATTCTTCTACATCTTTTGGAAGCTCATGATTCGGTCCTTACCATCTCCATTAGACGCCACTTAGCTGAGAAATTGCGACCTGCTCTCGATATTTTAAGCAGGATTGAGGGTGTTCTGGAGCCCGTTGTCCCTCCGAAACAAGGGGGAGAAAATGTTACTCAGGGCCAGGGTCAATATCAGCCACCTCCAAAAAGTAAACCTATCACCCAACCGAAAGTCACTGCTGAGCCGAAGGGTAATGAAGCTTCGGGCAGTATGAAGGACAAATGAAAGAAGAAGATTGGTGATGATGATGAGGTTGAAATCGATGATGATACAGATACATGAGAAAAAGCTTCTAAAACCGATAGCCTCAAAGTTAAGCCTGATGATCGAGAGATTGAGGCAAAGGTTCGAAAAGCAAAGGAAATGTTTGATAAAGAGAGGAAATCTGTGTTTCCTCTGTGGTCTATGGAAAAGCTTCAGAGGGAGGTAATTGAAGCTCCAAGCACTCATTGGCTCGAACCAGTTCTTTCATTCGCTCTTGAGAATTCCAAGGATTCTCAATTTGATATGCCAATCACCCGAAAGGCTTTCATCTTTCATTGTTTTGAGTCAACAGTTGCCATTCCGTCTCCTGATCCGAAGGTTGATCGAGATTTGCTTGAGTACTATCTTGAGTTCGCTCAGCCTCAGTACCTGACTTGGAGTAATTAGAAAATCACAACAGTCAAGGTGTTGACACCCACTTCAGCAGGGAAGTTTATCAACATCAAGTTCAAAGTGACCGGAGGCTCTGATAGTTCGGTTCATATTATTTCCCTGGCTGATATGCCAAATTTGAATCCTCATGATTGGATTCTCCTGAACAACATTTTGCTGACTAATCAAAAGGAGTATGAGCCTATTATAGATCACATCAAGCGAATGCTGGTGTGTTACATTCTTGAAGTCGCAAAGATGGATCAGGAAATCGCCTATGCCATAAAGAAGAAGCCCACAATCAAGCCAATTGGGAAGGCAAGCGACATCAACGTGATGGTTAAGGCTAAAATTGACCCCAATTTTCATATGGTCATGTTCATTAGGGGCGAAGGTCAAAAATGCTTGTTCGCTCCTATTGACAAACACCTGTTCTCCACTGCCTGCATGGAGCATATTCTCGATATTATACACGGGTGTAATCAGAACAGCGAAGCCGACAAAAGGATGTTTACTGATATGCTTCGGTGGTATATTCTTTTCCGTCAAACTCTTCTTACCATCATCCCTGTTCAAGACTGTGAGGAAAACTACAGTTACTCAACCGAAGTAGTCTCTCGCCTCAATTGGCGCAAAGGGGGAGATTGTTGGGTTTAAAAGGTTGCGCCATTGGGCCTTAGTAGTTCGGTCTATTATGTACTCTCGGTTTGGGCCTGTCCAACCGTGCTTATCTTTCTAGGGTTTAGTCTATAAGGTGCATGCATGCATCCTTGTCATTAACGCTTTAATTATTATCTCATTGATTGTACTGTAAACCCTAGCACACCTCTACAGAGGAAGTTCTTAGTCGAGCTCTTCTGAGGTGTGACTATATTTTAATCATTCGACATACGGATTGGTTCATTGAGTGTTTCAGTATTTGTTATTCTTATTGTTTTACCTGTTGAAGATCTAATCGATCTAAAGAGTTCTCAACTCATCAAAGGGGAAACAGGTGCAGGAATTTCACGAACTTTCACTCCTTGGCGGTTAAGTTGAGGTTTACAAACATTTGGAGACTGATCTTTTGATGAAGTTCGTTTCTGATATGTGAAATTCCGTAATCTTTTGAACACACCTGATTTCGAAGGGATGAATTCCTTCGAAGATTCAGGAATCACTTTCTCCTTAGGCTTCTCAGTTTCACTTGCAGTCTTCTTAGGAGACTTGGTTTTAGGTTGTTTCTTGGGACTCTCTTGAACTACAACCTCTTCAGGAACTTTCTTCGACTTTTTCTTCTTTTTGGATGACCCTTCATAACTTGTTTTCAGCAAAATTCTAGTTTCGATTGAAGGATTAAGATGTTGCAAATACGCCACCAACAAAAAATTTGTTGGATCAACCTTCTTCAACATTCCATTAGGAATTCGAGCAACATTTAGGAATTCGTCTGAATCATCTGCAACATTCTTCGGAAAGTGATACTTTGCAAATTCTGCCTTAGCCTCATCCACAGGAACTGGAATACCTTCTTTCTCATACACATACTAAAGAATCAAACTCCAGTAACATGCACACGAAATACCTTTCACCACATTCGTGTTTTCCAAGCTCTTGATAAACTCCTTCCAAATCTGAGTAGCATAATCAACTTTGAGATCGTAGTACAACCCTGCTACCATTGCATAAACTTCCATTCTCCCCTTATCAAGCCCTACACTTCGCCCAATTAAGCAACGAAGGTATATTCCAAACAGAAAATTCCATATGCAAGGAAGACCAGATTTCTTGAAATCACTGATCTTAACGAGTGGTGGTTGATGACCCATCTCGTTAAACATGAACATCACTTGATCATCATTAGGTTTAAAGACGGGAGGGGAATTTGGAATTACCAGGATTTGAGTAAACAACTTCTTCGATAGCCGAATTCTCTTTTCATTCACCATATTGAATGTGATTAAATCAGTGGCTTTGCTGTAAGAAGCAGTAGAACCAGCCATTGATAACCAGGACAATGGAACTTCAAAAGCATTGAACATTGCAGTTGCGAGACCAGAATGTTTAAGAGCAACAATCAGCATCTTGAGCTCTTTTGCATATAGTGACACATCACCTTCAACCTGATAGTTGGTGCTTTGAATCTTCATCAGTGGTTGAGATGCAACTTCTTCAGTAGTGGAGATTGGATCAGCCGCCATGGATTAGGGTTTTGAGAACTTCTTGAAGAACAGAGAAATTTAGGGCTTTTTGATCGTCGGAGAATTTGAACGCGTAATTGTAAAAGGATAGTATGATTTCCTTTTATATGTAACCCCTATTGAATTCCAAACGTTTTCTTAAAAGAGTAAGCCACGTCTGTCCTTGAAATTTGCACCACTAGCCGTTAAACGCTCCATGTCAGATAAAGTTCCTGGAAAGTCGGGCCACGTTGCCCAACCGTCACATCAGACCGATCGTGAGCACCAAGTGGATAAGATCAAAAACATTCGGCATGGCGGTTGGGATCTTTCGTCTTTGGGATTAGAGACGAATTCATTTGCCAGATTTTCAAAATCATCAGCCTGAGTTGGTAATACTCAGAACCTCAAGGATTTCGTGAGTGCAGTGTGCCAAAGAAAGAAGATAAGTGTAACACCCAAAAATTCAAGCCAATTTAAAACTTTTTAAACAACCCAAAAACCATTAGTTATTACAAACTTGGTTTCAAAATGTATAATATCTGAGTATCCCAGAAACATAGTCATAAAAAATGAGGAGCTGTACGATCACGCCTTTGCCCTGCCACGATCCTGTTGGGTTTTGAGCATTCTAACACTCCTATGGTGTACATGCAACCCTATAAACCTTGGATCTATGTTTTCTCTATTATACATGCAAATATTAACTATTCCAAGGTTTCATCCTAACTAGCATATTATGAAGCACCTATACTACAAAGTTCTAGTTAGATGACTTACCTTTTGATGTAGCTTGATGTCTTCAAGCTTTAAGAGCTTAGCCCTAATAGTGTGGAAGCCTCAAATGGAATCACAAATCACCAAAACACCTTGGAAGAACTTGAGAGAATATGTATGCACACTAAAATCGGCATACTCTTATTTTCACACACTTGTGCCAATTTTGTGAGCCAAGGACCCCTTTATATATTATGGAGGATTAGGGTTACATCCATGTAAACCCTAATACCCATGACCTTTCATTTACATAGGATCCATGGGTTAAAAGCTCCATGGACCATCCATGAAAGCTTAGCCCAACCTAAATGAACTTGGCCCATTCCATATATATAAGAGTCCATATTTAATTAGTTCTTTTTGATCACTTAATTAATTCTAAATTAATTCTTGATCAATACTAATTAAATAATATGATTCCATATTAATATATTAGATCTTATAATATATTAATATAAATCATAAATATACTATTCTCAAAAGACTATCCATATAAATTGTGCCGGTGAAGTGCAACCCAAATGGACCATGCCGGGTCGGGTCAAGTACATACCAAATATAGTTATGGACTTAGACATTAATCCAACAGTCTCCCACTTGGATAAGTCTAAAACTATTATTGAGTATGACTTCTACAAACCAACCCATGACAGCCTTGATTCATATCTACTTCCAACATATGATCGACTGTGGATGGTTTGAATAACTTAATCATTCAAGAAGAGCGACTTAGTTATTCTGGAAGTCAAAACATGCAAAGTGAAACACAAGAATAAATGAATCAAATATGGTATCAAACCCTATGAATATAAATAAACCCTTTTATTTATCACCATACTAATTACTCATTATTCATTGTTTCGGTTTTATCAACTTTATACTTGAATTAAAAACACTAGTTGTCCCATGCTCCAAGCATGTACACTATGTTTTTCTTAAACAATAGCTTTGCCATACACCAAGTATGCACTCTATGTTTGTCTATGATCCTTACTTTGTGAAATAAACCAATTGAACATAATTTCAATGATTCTAATTTCACACTCCCAAATCCTTATCGAAAAATGTGAGAATTTCAAATTCCTATCATTTATCGAAATCTGTTTAGATTTTAAACTTATATGTACTGACCCTCCTGTAATGAATATGTACAAAGTCACAAAGACTTGTCAACAGTCATTATAAGGTATTCCAATGGAGATCAACTCCATGGAAACTAAGTCTCATATTCAAAGTACATTGCTTTGGACATGCTTCTTGCATTAAGTTTTCTAATCTTACACATATAACTTCCACCTATGGAGACAACTCCATATTCTCATTTTGACTATCACTTCTGAATAAGAGATGCCTCTTTTCAGAATATGTCAATATGGTCCTTCCAAAATTAGCACTATACTTCCAACTGTCCCTGAGCAACCAATCTTTGGTAAACCTCAGATTGTCCTCGACAATTGCTTAATCATTTTAGTCATATCCAATTCTAGACCTTTTCCCTTCTTAATGCCTCTGGGCATTTGGAAAAATTTAGAAATGACAAATATTATAGCACATGCAATCGATCCTGTACCCAAAGCAAATGGTACACGATTCAAGATGTCTCACATAAAGACATGATTCTAGACCAGTCTTTTGCTACAATATTTTTATTTGCCATGTTTTCAAAATTTGACTATGAAGAGGGATGCCGTAATCATAATCGAATTTTGAGAACGCAATATATAGAATTTCCTTAAGTTGAACCAATCCAACATGAAATTCATATATATATATATATATATATATATATATATATATATATATATATATATATATATATATATATATATATATATATATATTCTTGACTAAAGATGATTAAGGTCTCAATCTAAGCCTTTAGAACTGAAATGAAGTATATCCTCTCCCTTAATTATAACAAAACAACTTTTTCAATCCCTGCAGCCTCACGAATTGAAACTTTAGTTTTCTATAATTAACATTGCTAACTTGCAACACTAACAATAATTATCATGCTCCCACTTACATGATGATTATTAGCATAACACTTATGCTCCCACTAGCTTTGACATGTACTCAGAAATCAGCTGGACTTCTAGAAATCAATACTTTATTGACTTTCTTACCAAAGTTCAGATTTCTGATACGAGATGCTTTGATAAAACTTTATCAAAATCATACACCTTTCCTTAGATAGCATGCATGTGTGTCTAAACAATTTCAGAACTATGAAAAGGGATGCCGTAATCATAGTCTCAATTGTTTAGACCTTTTGCCATCTGCTTCAAATATAATTGGTGGAAGTGTTTCCTCACCATCATTTTCATGAATAGGAGAGAAACCTTATGACCCTTAGATTTTATTGTGTATGTGTTCTTATCCATGTGAATCGTCAAAACCATAGTCACAAGACAAGGATAATGAATTTCATCCAAACTCATATGGACTGAACTTATGCAATCTTAACTTCTTGCCACCTGGCAGTACAGGGCCTGTCATTGCTTCCAAGTTGTTATCCAACCAATTGAGAACTTTCAGAACTCCTATGCAAAGCCAACTTTAACTGGAATGGGCACAGAATATGTCAACACGATAGGTTATAAACCTCAAGTCGTGTGCTAGTGAAGAACCTCAGGTTTTATTCTTGATTAGTTCTTGAAGTTCTTTTTAGGATCTTTAAGACTCCCACTATCCTCTTGACATATAAGACTATCTTGCCAAATATTCAAGAGATAGTGCAGATTCTTTATCAAGACAAACACTTCACACAATTGGCCTTAGTTGGTCTTTGTTTTATCCAAAACATCACAACTTACCAATTTCAAATGTACAAGAGTAGGACACTTTTACTCTTACATTTGACAAGTGTTTTAAACCTTTCTTTAAGATATGTCACTCAAGTTACAATCTTGGAGTATGACTCTAAGAATTGTTTTGGAACGAAGTATGACTCATCTTCCTGATCTAACCATTTCAACAATTCATGACTCCTCTTCTTAGTCATAAGAATGCACTAAGAAGACCTTTAGAGGACTAATTGTGATATGATTTCTAAATCATTTAGATAATCACAAACATGATACTAAAGTACTCTCCCATCTTTTCAGATTTGAGAAACTTTTATCTTTCTGCCTAATTTGATTCTTCCCATTCGTTCTGCCATACATTGAGACTTTTCCAACGTTTCAGAATTATACTTAAACTTGTAAGTATAACCATATTTACTAAACTTTAGTAAATCAAATAGTCTTAACGAGCTTTTTGGTGGACATGACTAGTGCACAAGAATGTGTACTCGATCCCTTTAGTCCTTCACTTGACTCACACATCCATGTGACAAGTAATTAGTCTTGATTTTCCAATGCTTGAAAGTTCTCATTCATCATACTATTCAACTTGCATGATTCCAAGTTTCGGTCCAATTGAAACTTGGGTGATGAGGAACTTTCCTGATTTGGTAAATTTAGACACTACCACAAATGAAAGAATCAAATCCATTTTCCAATATTGCTGTCAGTGGAATCATATAAGCAACAATTTTCCACAAATGCCATTGTAAGGATACTTCAAATAAACAAAATTAAACAATTTTCTTTTATTTTAAAACTTTGCGGAAAAACTTATCCTTACAATCCACATGGAAAATTGTTGTTATCTATTCCTTAGCAATATATCATAACTTCTTAAGCAACTGCTCAAAATTCTGATGCGATCGAAATCCACCTTCGCGATCAGAATCAGCATATACTTCCTTTAAGATTTCTCTCTATTCTTTGATTCTTAAAACATCAACATGTGACCCAGTCACATCATGTAATGAGGATCTCAGAATAGAACTTAACAGAGTTAGATAATGGGCTCTACCTGATGTAGAGTCAAACTTATTGACTTTAACATCCTTAGGTAAATTTGGCAGCTTTGCAATCAACGCCCCTTCCTTTGGCAAAATAAACATATGGACCCTTTGGTAATAGGACTATATCAGACTTAGCCTTTCTCTTTACCATTTGGTCAACCGGGTTGACTATGGCCAATCCCTTTCCATTGGGAAGAGAATGCTTTTTCTGGATTTCAAGTGTCACCAATGTCACTGTCCATAAAGTTTTTGGGAAGTTGATCTTCTAATCAAATTTGCTTCACTATCGTTCCAAATCATTGCTGATTCAGCAGCACCAAACAAATAGATATGATCATTAAGGTTCATGTCATAGTCTGTATCATAGTAGTCCCAAAGTAACTCACTATGTGACTTAGAAAGTGATTGAACATCCAACTTTCTCAAGACTTTGAAACCCAACTCTCCCGGCTTGTCAATATGTGACTTCATCTCTAAGATGTGATCACACATAGACCTTGCTTGCCATTAGGGCTTGAGTGACCTTGAACTTGTGGGTTAGGGAGAATAATTGGAGGAGGTGGAGGAAGTAAAGTTCCAAGAGATTTGGGAAGATCATAGATGTCTGAACTCGACATCTTTTGGGAGATATTCAAGATAGTTCATCTAAAGTCCTTAATATAACACCCAATATGAAATATTAAGGCTTGGATCCAACAACCTATTTATAACTGGAAGAGGGATGCCGTAATCCGAGTTATAAAATAGTTGAAGGTAGGTAAATGACGATTTACCAATTTCCACCATGAAAAACAAAATAATTTAATTAGGTTTTTTACTTGGATTTGAAACTCCTAGATCTTTTGAGATTCATTGAACTTTTCAATGGCATGTTTCAATCTCGAGTGTGCCCTTCAGGTTTTGTGACTGGGATGCCGAGGATCACAAAACAAGGTGTGAAGTAACCATGCAAATATACTTGGTACCCTTAATATTTACCCCTCAATCGATGTGCCGGTTAACCACACGAGCTCCACCAATACTATGATAAATATTAAGTTACCCTTTGCCTGCTTTGTTAAATCCAGGTTAGTGTGCCGGTTAACCACACACGCTCCACTAACGTTTTAAACAAAGTGCAAAGTGTAATTTCATGGATTAGCACCTTATTCACATTTTCCTAAGTAACTAAGATTGGGAATTAATAAAAGGTTTAGTTACTTAGTATTTATCATTAATACTTTTAATGAAGGGAGAATTATAGTCCTTGTCCTACCTGTTCGGCTAACGACCCTCCACCGGTCAAGAAAGCGGTGAGTGAGAGTGGACACCCATTAAACTGCCATTTTATAGGCAGTAACCTTATACCCCCTTATAGACCGGCTTCGTGAATGAGGCCTACTAATGGTAAGACGACTTGCTCTTATACATATAATATATTAAACTTTTAATATTATAATAGTACAAGGGTGTATTTTAGACATTTAAAATACTTGGTGGTTTAATCTATTAATTAAACTAGAATTTTAATTTAATTAAACTCAAACCATATATTTATGGATTAATAATACTCTTTTAATTAAACGCTTTAATTAACTATTAATAAAGTCAATAAGAGTTAATTTGAACTAGTCAACAAAACATCATAATTCCAATTATTAAACTCAAAATTAAAACCATTTAATTAATTGTTTAAGTTATGAACCCAAAAGTTTTAGAATTCAATTCTTTTTTTCATAAAAAACTTTTCTCAAATTCCAAAACTTGAGGGCAAGTTTTGTAATTCTTGAAAACCTTTGGATTCCATAACTTATGGAATTAATGGTGTTTTATGATGAAACTTTCCATGTTCCATAACTTAAGAACAAGTTATGGAATTCTTTAAAACATTAACACCAAATTTTGTAACTCCATAAAAAATTTGAATCAAATTTCTTTTTTTTTTAAAAAAAACTTTCATATCCATAACTTATGGAAGTTTCAAAAACCCTTAAGATCACAACTTTAAAAAAAAACTTTTGAGCTCCAAAATTTTATGACAAAATATGTAACTCCTTAAAACATTTAGATCAAACTTTTAAAACTAATAAAATAATCATATCATTTTATCTTTTACTAAATTTGACCTAATTCAACTCATATAAGAAATGATTCAAATTTTACAAATAAATCGTTTTTCACAAAACAAGTAATTATCTTAAAATTTGACAAACGTCATGTTTTTTTTTTCCTTTTTTTTTTCAACTTGAAAATAAAACATTTGCATCAATATAACAGAAAACAACCCATGGCTCTGATACCACTGTTGGTTTTTGAGCATTCTAACACTCCTATGGTGTACATGCAACCCTATAAACCTTGGATCTATGTTTTCTCTATTATACATGCAAATATTAACTATTCCAAGGTTTCATCCTAACTATCATATTATGAAGCACCTATACTACAAAGTTCTAGTTAGATGACATACCTTTTGATGTAGCTTGATGTCTTCAAGCTTTAAGAGCTTAGCCCCAATAGTGTGGAAGCCTCAAATGGAATCACAAATCACCAAAACACCTTGGAAGAACTTGAGAGAATATGTATGCACATTAAAATCGGTCCACTCTTATTTTCACACACTTGTCCAATTTTGTGAGCCAAGGACCCCTTTATATATTATGGAGGATTAGGGTTACATCCATGTAAACCCTAATACCCATGACCTTTCATTTACATAGGATCCATGGGTTAAAAGCTCCATGGACCATCCATGAAAGCTTAGCCCAACCTAAATGAACTTGGCCCATTCCATATATATAAGAGTCCATATTTAATTAGTTCTTTTTGATCACTTAATTAATTCTAAATTAATTCTTGATCAATACTAATTAAATAATATGATTCCATATTAATATATTAGAACTTATAATATATTAATATAAATCATAAATATACTATTCTCAAAAGACTATCCATATAAATTGTGCCGGTGAAGTGCAACCCAAATGGACCATGCCCGGTTAGGTCAAGTACATACCAAATATAGTTATGGACTTAGACATTAATCCAACAGATCCCCTGATGCACCTGAAACAATAAACTGAAACTGTAATCCAGAAAGCTTAGTGAGTTACCTCCAAAATACCGATACACATACAGTCCACATAACCATGTCAGCAATAACATATCATAACGAACTGAACAGAACAACATGCAATGGGTCCACAACTTTACAAGCTGGATTACCCCTGGGCCCTTAGTACGAGTCTGGAATGCCTATCGGGCCCTCAGCTCGTATCTGGAATACCATCGAGCCCTCAGTACGAGTCTGGAATGCCTACCGGGCCCTCAGCTCGTATCTGGAATGCTCCCGAGTCCTCAGTATGAGTCTGGAATGCCTACCGGGCCCTCAGCTCATATCTGGAATGCCATCGAGCCCTCAGTACGAGTCTGGAATGCCTACCGGGCCCTCAACTCGTATCTGGAATGCTCCCGAGTCCTCAGTATGACTCTGGAATGCCTACTAGGCCCTCAGCTCATATCTAGAATACTCTAGGGTTTGTTGGCTACCGCACGGAGCAGTACATCCTCAACCCATTCCACATAACATATCAACATGTAACAGATAATGCACATACAGGAAATCAATCAGTATCACAGGTAGTCCTACAGACCCACCCTCTAGCATATCAAACTAGCATGCATAACCAACTCATACTCAACATAATACAACTACTAGGATATCATATCCAATGGGCCGGCCTTGGTGCCTTAGACCCCTTAGTATAATGAGGATAACTCACCTGGCATTGTTGAAGTCCCGCAGATAAAACTCCAGCTGCTGGTTGACAGGTTCCCGAACTGTCAACATCAAACAATACCCAATTAATAATTGGGTTCCAAGCCCAAGGTCCAACTCACACTACAAGAGCCCAAAAGTAAAATAATGGGTCAAATCCCAACGTATGGCCCAATTTTCCAAATTGGGCCCAAACCCCTACATGGTCTTTCCTTAAGGCCCATTCAGTTATTCCAATCCAATTCACATGGCCCATTATCACATAGTCATAAAGGCTCAATTATGGCCCATCTATGGTCCAATTTTCCAAATTGGGCCCAAGTCCTCACATGGGCCTTATCCTAAAGCCCATCTAATTACTTTGGTCCATTAACTTGTTCTTGGATGGCCCATCAATAGTCCAATCACCAAAGCCCACTAGGAAGGCCCAACACAAAGCCCAATTGAAATTTGGGTTTCACATAAAATGATGATTAGGGTTAAATGTTTCTTACTTAACCCATTAAGGACTTAATCCATTAAGTCCATTATTGCCTTAAGCTAGTTTGTCAATTGATTATTATTTAATATTTCAAATTATTAAATAATCTCGTGTGTGTGCCGATTAATTCTCAAGAATTAGAGTTTTATGCTATTAGGGTTTTCCAAACCCTAATTAGGATTTCCTACCCAATACTAGCTCATTAGTCAATTGGTTGAGCATCTAGGTCACTTTGGGCCTTATTGAGCCCAATAGGGTTTCTTTTGGCCCACTAGGGTTTAGTAGTCCCTTGTCCAAACATCCAAACAAGTCACAAACCAAACAAGGCACACCGCCACTCGACACGGCGGCCGGTCGCGGCAGGAGGCGTCAACCACCACCTAACGGTGGTGGTGACGGATTTCTTACTATTCCGAGCGGTTACAAATTACAATACAATCCAAAACACACACACACACACTCTAATAAACACACACACGCAACCACCTCGTGGTGGCCAGTGGTGGTGTATGGCGGCAGGAGAGCAGCAACCGGCCGATAACCACCAAGGTTGGCTGCCATGGTGGCTCCAACAGTTTTCTGGCCAGCCCAAAAACACATACGCACGTCGACATGAACAGAACCACGCACACACATGTGCAAAAACACCCACCATAGCTCTTCATCGGTCTTGAAGGAGGTTGACGGCGGCAGATGTGGCTGAGGCGCACCTCCGGCGAAACGAGGAAAGAGCGTCGCGACGGCAAGGGTGGCGATCGTCTCACCGGAAGGCGGTAGCTGGTGCTCCGTGATGGCGACTGGATGAAGAGAGTAATGACTTCCTTTGCTTCGTGACAATAGCATCGGCGGCCACGGCCATCAGTCGGTGATGCCGGGTGGCATGACAGATGACTGGTTGGAGGAAGAAGGGGTTACGGTACCCCCGACAGCGGCAACGACAGTCCCTCCAGTTCTTGGCCTCATCGGTGGCAGGAGCCGTAGCGGTCTCCGACGGACGCTACGTCGTCAACGGTTGCTGTGGCTTGGCGGCTTCCGACCTCAGCAATGGAGGTGGCGGCGGACGGAGGTTGGGAGGTGAGGTTGGTGGCGGCTGACATCTCCATTAGGGTTAGGGTTTGAATGGGTGTGTTATGTATATATATGTAGATTGCAAGAGGGTGACGGATTCAACCCGTGTCCACCATTAAACATATGCATATTGACGCGTTTGGTCCCTCCCCATAAAAGCCTTTTCAGCTTGAGTCCAAAATTTACTCCTTTAGTCCCTGTCTTTTAAAAATCCTTACAAACTAAGTCCGAGAGTTACTAAATGGCCCCTCCTTTACAAATTATTTTTAACTCAGGCACTTAACTTACCCTGTTAACCCCAGCCACCCAAAATCCTTTCATAATAAGTCCATATTTTACCAAGCACACCCTGACTTCTGAAATTCTTTTCAAAATAAATCATGAAATTACACTTCAACCCCAAGAGATTCAAATCTTATCATTTGGCTTCCCGAAACCAACACTTTATTAATTATTATTCGATTTTAGGCTCAAATAATATAAAATAATAATAATAATTACTTCCTGGGGTTCCTGATTTATTATCTAATTACTTTACTTAAAATGGGATGTTACAACTCTCCCCCACTTAAATTTGATTTCGTCCTCGGAATCGTTTCTTATCATTCCTTACACGCCAGACAACTTGAGCAACACGGCCACAACTACGAGCATAACCCCAGTCTTTCAAGGCAACCGTAACCAACCCTCACCGGGTTCTAAAACCTGAAAATAAACGAATCCCTTGCAATATAATCACATTTACTCAATCCGAAACTTAAAGTCTCGAGATAGTCTGCCTCCCTAACAGATTGCTCACTCTGAGTCATAGCCAAATTCATTGCACTTATCCCCCAACTAGCTACTCAACTGCTAATAACCTGGGGTTTCCCACCCGAAATGGGAATCACAAACCCCACACTGCTACCTATAATTCTCTTCTCGACAAGAGATAGGTACTCCTTCAAGAGAAATCAGTTATGATAACCAATTCCTAACGATAAAATGAACAACAAGATGTAAACTGGGAGATGAACCCTTTTGGATCAACACGACAATGTTTACTTTGGTTCCTGAACCACATACATATCATAACCGACTCATAAGCATGAACACTCATACCTGGTCCAATCAGCCTCGGGCTGGAATACCAGGCATGCCTACGACGGGTCCAGTCATCCTCGGGATGGAATACCCTCGTATCATGTGCATGTTTGGCCCAATCAACCCTCGGGTTGGAGTACCAACATGCCATGTCCAATCAATCATTGGGTCCGGTCATCCTAGGGATGGAATACCCTAGATCATAATACCACTATATACGAAACCCGGGTCTAAACTCAAATCTTGGAGTTCAACGACATGCCCTTGTCTTTCTCACAAAATCTTTCTGATTCCTCCTGGCCGATTACGGCTCACCCGAATCTCAACAATATGTCCATTCTAAAAGGGCTCAACAGAAGAAATAGACTACTAAGATCACTAGGCCCACAGCCTATGACTGGAAAACCCCTATAAGGCCCTCAGCATAGGTCTGGATTGCCTCTGAGCCCACAGCATGAGTCTGGTATGCCCTACCTGGCCCTCAGCTCATGACTGGAATGCTCCTGATAAGCTATCAACCTTATCCAAAAGAATGGCCTAACCAACGTACTTCACAACACCAACCTGTGCTACCATGTTGAAATCCCACTATGCACGATCCACCTATAGAACACGTTGCTTATCCAAGCAAAATCCTGCAACCCTTGGTCGCACTCGACCCCAGAATAGAATGATAGACGAGCTTTAGATCCAACTTGCAGACTAAAACCCAGACCTGATCACACGTACATCGAACCATCTCTAATGCCACTTTGAATACCCGCCGTTACACATGATTGGGAATCCTTAACTCCACATTCACTCACCACAAAGCCCGTAATGGATCGAGACTGATCCGATTCTACTAATACCAAAGCTAGTCCAAAAAAAACTTCCACAATTATTCCCAAGGTTACCGAAAATCCGATTCCGGTAAGAATCAAGAGTCTATTCCCCTACTGAGGGGAAACATATCCCAAAGACTTAGGAAATGTAAGCACACTGCACAAGTAACTTGTCGACGCATTCCTAGCCCCTCAACTGTCACCTCTTGAATTTCCTTCGGAGAATTTCCCGCTTTCTGGGAGGTTCACCGATTAACACCCGTCCGACCCTTCTTGAAACCGCAATCTGAACAGCAACAGACAAAACTTCCAATGGCTGACGCTCAACCTGAAAATTCCCAATTCTGCTATCAAGCGCCAAGATGATACGATTCACACGCTGGGGAGTTTTACCGAACTCCTAACTCACACAAACCTCAAACCAATCAGCCACTTGGGTTGTCTTCCTTTCTGACAACGATGAGAAACTTATCCCACTTCCATAACCGCTCCTGCTTCTGAACCTCATGATAATTCTCCCCCACTTAGATTCAACTAAGTCTTCACAATACATGAAAATTTGAGAATTCCCAATCCTTCTCACCTTCCAACGATCGATCTGACGACAACCAGACCTTTCCACTAGTACTCCTTTACTACCCAACCACAAGTGATCCCACACTTCTAAGAACTAGATGAACACTTCTTGAATCCCAGTGAAACCGACAGTCCCTAATTCTTGAATGATCCCACACTCAAATCTTGAAGTCCAAAAGATAGATGCTCCAACCAATGTCTCAACAACGAGCTACTTCCCTTGGCGCCGCCAATCAATAACGCTTACTAAACCATTGAATCCTGACAATACTGAATAACCATCCTGTGGGACCCTGTCCGTAGACCTCCCACATAATACCCTTCTTCCCAAAGTGCTCCAACAAAACTCCCGCTCTCGGATCAAGAAATCATATCATTCAGGGTCTCGCACCCTTACTCACCTACTCGCTCCATCGTCTCCCGCTGAACTGCAGTAGTTGAAACAACCTCTGCCCTAAACCGACTACAAACTACTCCCAAGACATAGTTTACAATCCCGAAAGTGCTATAGATCGCACAATCAATCATTACCGTCTGATACAAGAGATCCAAGGCAAAACAGATCTCCCAAGATACTTATGTCACTTTGACCCACCCGCGCTGAACTACTGTCGCCAATACCGGCGACCAATTGACCCCGAGCTGAATTACAACCTGATCCTGGGGTCACAAGCCTGCTCAATCCTTCGAGCTCGTAAACTGAAAGAGTACAATCCTTGCCCTGGAAAACGACGTTCCAATCCATCAATTAACTATTCTACTTCCAGTTGCAAAACCCCAACTGAACATAATCATCACTCCTTTCCGGAGTCCCCGCGACTCACATTCCGGCCTCGAGCAGCACCCCCGAGCCTCAAATCTAGAAACTAATGTGCTAGACTCTCCCGCTTAACCTGTGGAATGTAACAAGTACATAACATCTCCCTGATCCCATGTAATTGCAGCCCTCTGCTCATTGGAATATGTCCCAGTAACAAATCCCGGTACTGGAAAGCTCGACTAACTCCTACCCCTGCCGTCGTTACAGCTAATAAAGCTGCTGCGGCAGCCGTCTCAGCAATGGCTGTGTAGAGCTCGTCGAAATAATCAACCATGGCGGTCTTAATAGACCCTAACATCTCCGGTAACTGTCCCCAAATAAACTCGATCACCTCCTCTCGGATGATCTCACTGACGTGGTCCTCTGACAATGCTGGCCTATCCTGGCTGCCACCTCCCGATCCTAACTTGGATCCTATCTCAAGACGTCTCGTAACCATCATTCTGGTAAAACACCAGAAGGATCACTGAGAACCCATATAGAGACAGGGAACCAACTCCTAACCCAACCCTAGGGGTTGTGACTTCCTTGCTACGCGTATGGGTCCTGTGCTTTCAGTAGTATGGGCCCCTACTACCTTCCACACCTACCCATATTTGTCTCAAGTATCACCACAACACCCTAACACTATACATACACCTGGTGGTTGCTCAACCTCACTCCTAGAGGAAGGCTAACTGTCTCACAACTGACCTATCGGTCTCACACAACCCACCCATCCATGAAACTTTCACCAACCCTGCAGTACTAGTGTATGCTAGCCATACACAACGCTGGACCCTATAGACTTTCGAATATCCAATCCTACCCTAAGCTCCCAATCAAACAAGAACAGAACATAAGGCTAGATCAAACATTCTCAGACTATAAGATCTTAATTATGTATAACCGTGATGCATACACTAAGCAACTACAGTAATGATGTCAATCTCATATAAAGGAAACCCTAGGCTAGCAGGCATCATGTAATCAGACAATTCTATCATGCAATTCCTGAAGATCCCTAGCCTAGCACTAGAATGCTGTTCTAACATATCACATAATCAAATAACTGTATGGTATTTTGGGGTCTACTTACTGGCTTCGGCTGGTCGTACACCCTGCATCCTCTTTTACTTATTTTGAAAACCATTTGAAAATCATTTTGAAAATCTTTTTCTTAATTTGAGACTGGAGTCACACGAGTGTTCTTCCAATTCACTCAAACCAAGGCTCTGATACCAACTTGTAACACCCAAAAATTCAAGCCAATTTAAAACTTTTTAAACAACCCAAAAACCATTAGTTATTACAAACTTGTTTTCTATAATATCAGAGTATCCCAGAAACATAGTCATAAAAAGTGAGGAGCTATACGATCACGCCTTTGCCCTGCCACGATCCCCTGATGCACCTGAAACAATAAACTGAAACTGTAAGCCCGAAAGCTTAGTGAGTTACCTCCAAAATACCGATACACATACAGTCCACATAACCATGTCAGCAATAACATATCATAACGAACTGAACAGAACAGCATGCAATGGGTCCACAGCTTTACAAGCTGGATTACCCCTGGGCCCACAGTACGAGTCTGGAATGCCTATCGGGCCCTCAGCTCGTATCTGGAATACCATCGAGCCCTCAGTACGAGTCTGGAATGCCTACCGGGCCCTTAGCTCGTATCTGGAATGCTCCCGGGTCCTCAGTATGAGTCTGGAATGCCTACCGGGCCCTCAGCTCATATCTGGAATGCCATCGAGCCCTCTGTACCAGTCTGGAATGCCTACCGGGCCTTCAACTCGTATCTGGAATGCTCCCGAGTCCTCAGTATGAGTCTGGAATGCCTACCGGGCCCTCAGCTCATATCTGGAATACTCTAGGGTTTGTTGGCTACCGCACGGAGCAGTACATCCTCAACCCATCCCACATAACATATCAACATGTAACAGATAATGCACATACATGAAATCAATCAGTATCACAGGTAGTCCTACAGACCCACCCTCTAGCATATCAAACTAGCATGCATAACCAACTCATACTCAACATAATACAACTACTAGGATATCATATCCAATGGGCCGGCCTTGGTTCCTTAGACCCCTTAGTATAATGAGGATAACTCACCTGGCATTGCTGAAGTCCCGCAGATAAAACTCCAGCTGCTGGTTGACAGGTTCCCGAACTGTCAACATCAAACAATACCCAATTAATAATTGGGTTCCAAGCCCAAGGTCCAACTCACACTACAAGAGCCACAAAGTAAAATAATGGGTCAAATCCCAACGTATGGCCCAATTTTCCAAATTGGGCCCAGACCCCTACATGGTCTTTCCTTAAGGGCCATTCAGTTATTCCAATCCAATTCACATGGCCCATTATCACATAGTCATAAAGGCTCAATTATGGCCCATCTATGGCCTAATTTTCCAAATTGGGCCCAAGTCCTCACATGGGCCTTATCCTAAAGCCCATCTAATTACTTTGGTCCATTAACTTGTTCTTGGATGGCCCATCAATAGTCCAATCACCAAAGCCCACTAGGAAGGCCCAACACAAAGCCCAATTGAAATTTGGGTTTCACATAAAATGATGATTAGGGTTAAATGTTTCTTACTTAACCCTCTAAGGACTTAATCCATTAAGTCCATTATTGCCTTAAGCTAGTTTGTCAATTGATTATTATTTAATATTTCAAATTATTAAATAATCTCGTGTGTGTGCCGATTAATTCTCAAGAATTAGAGTTTTATGCTATTAGGGTTTTCCAAACCCTAATTAGGGTTTCCTACCCAATACTAGCTCATTAGTCAATTGGTTGAGCATCTAGGTCACTTTGGGCCTTATTGAGCCCAATAGGGTTTTATTAGGTCCATTGGGGTCTCTTTGGGCCCACTAGGGTTTCTTTTGGCCCATTAGGGTTTAGTAATCCCTTGTCCAAACATCCAAACGACTCACAAACCAAACAAGGCACACCGCCACTCGACACGGTGGCCGGTGGTGGTGACGGATTTCTTACTATTCCGAGTGGTTACAAATTACAATACAATCCAAAACACACACACTAATAACACACACACACTCTAATAAACACACACATGCAACCACCTCGTGGTGGCCAGTGGTGGTGTATGGCGGCAGGAGAGCAGCAACCGGCCGATAGCCACCAAGGTTGGCTGCCATGGTGGCTGCAACAGTTTTCCGACCAGCCCAAAAACGCATACGCACGTCGACATGAACAGAACCACGCACACACACGTGCAAAAACACCCACCACAGCTCTTCATCGGTCTTGAAGGAGGTTGACGACGGCAGATGTGGCTGAGGCGCACCTCCGGCGAAACGAGGAAAGAGCGTCGCGACGGCTAGGGTGGCGATCGTCTCACCGGACGGCGGTGGATGGTGCTCCGTGATGGCGACTGGATGAAGAGAGTAATGAATTCCTTTGCTTCGTGACAACAGCATCGGCAGCCACGACCATCAGTCGGTGATGCCGGGTGGCATGACAGATGACCGGTTGGAGGAAGAAGGGGTTACGGTACCCCCGACAGCGGCAACGACAGTCCCTCCAGTTCTTGGCCTCATCGGTGGCAGGAGCAGTAGCGGTCTCCGATGGACGCTACATCGACAACGGTTGCTGTGGCTTGGCGGCTTCCGACCTCAGCAATGGAGGTGGCGGCGGACGGAGGTTGGGAGGTGAGGGTTTTATTAGGTCCATTGGGGTCTCTTTGGGCCCACTAGGGTTTCTTTTGGCCCATTAGGGTTTAGTAATCCCTTGTCCAAACATCCAAACGACTCACAAACCAAACAAGGCACACCGCCACTCGACACGGTGGCCGGTGGTGGTGACGGATTTCTTACTATTCCGAGTGGTTACAAATTACAATACAATCCAAAACACACACACTAATAACACACACACACTCTAATAAACACACACATGCAACCACCTCGTGGTGGCCAGTGGTGGTGTATGGCGGCAGGAGAGCAGCAACCGGCCGATAGCCACCAAGGTTGGCTGCCATGGTGGCTGCAACAGTTTTCCGACCAGCCCAAAAACGCATACGCACGTCGACATGAACAGAACCACGCACACACACGTGCAAAAACACCCACCACAGCTCTTCATCGGTCTTGAAGGAGGTTGACGACGGCAGATGTGGCTGAGGCGCACCTCCGGCGAAACGAGGAAAGAGCGTCGCGACGGCTAGGGTGGCGATCGTCTCACCGGACGGCGGTGGATGGTGCTCCGTGATGGCGACTGGATGAAGAGAGTAATGAATTCCTTTGCTTCGTGACAACAGCATCGGCGGCCACGACCATCAGTCGGTGATGCCGGGTGGCATGACAGATGACCGGTTGGAGGAAGAAGGGGTTACGGTACCCCCGACAGCGGCAACGACAGTCCCTCCAGTTCTTGGCCTCATCGGTGGCAGGAGCAGTAGCGGTCTCCGATGGACGCTACATCGACAACGGTTGCTGTGGCTTGGCGGCTTCCGACCTCAGCAATGGAGGTGGCGGCGGACGGAGGTTGGGAGGTGAGGGTGGTGGCGGCTGGCATCTCCATTAGGGTTAGGGTTTGAATGGGTGTGTTATGTGTATATATGTAGACTGCAAGAGGGTGACGGGTTCAACCCGTGTCCACCATTAAACATATGCATATTGACGCGTTTGGTCCCTCCCCATAAAAGCCTTTTCAGCTTGAGTCCGAAATTTACTCTTTAGTCCCTGTCTTTTAAAAATCCTTACAAACTAAGTCCGAGAGTTACTAAATGGCCCCTCCTTTACAAATTATTTTTAACTCAGGCACTTAACTTACCCTTTTAACCCCAGCCACCCAAAATCCTTTCATAATAAGTCCATATTTTACCAAGCACACCCTGACTTCTGAAATTCTTTTCAAAATAAATCCTGAAATTACACGTCAACCCCCAGAGATTCAAATCTTGTCATTTGGCTTCCCGAAACCAACACTTTATTAATTATTATTCGATTTTAGTCTCAAATAATATAAAATAATAATAATAATTACTTCCCGGGGTTCCTGATTTATTATCTAATTACTTTACTTAAAATGGGATGTTACAATAAGAAGCAAACTAACCAAAATTTAGGATCTGTGATGTCTAAAAATAAAATTTCGACATAAAGGCAGATAAACCCCGGGCAAAGGTTGCTTCATTAATTATCAAGAGAGATAATCAGCAGCTTGTGTATGGTCCCGTGAATTACAATCGAGTACTTGTAGAGAAGTATCGAAGGGCTTCTTTTTCAAGGCTTCGTGGGTGGCTAATAAATTTTGTTACATATCAACCTAAACATAAGGTGAGTAATTGTAACCGGAATTACTTGTTTGACCAATGTTGTCAGGGACAAGTATGCATTGGATTAATTTGAAAGTGACTTCGAATTTCAAATGAAACTCACCTGGAAATCATATTCAAGAATATCATAGTAATTGTCTATGAAGATTTTGATATGCCCAAGACCAAGCCTCAAAACATCTTTGTCTGTTCCCTGAAGTTGCGAAACCTCTATGTCTTTCAGAATCAATGCAACTTGAATCAGATCATTCAAGTTCATTGGAGGGAAATCAGCAACAGAAAAATCACAAACTTGGTTGTTCGCTCTTACAACATGATACCGAAAATTTTGTATCATATTCTCGAACATCACATCCTTCGTTATGCTGATAACTTTCTTCATATTTACCAACGACCATATCTCTTCCAGTTCTTTTCCAACGACTGCATGAAACCTAAGTTTCATATGGATATAATCATCCTCATTGTCGAACTTCTCCACAATCTTATATTGAGCCATTATAAACATCATTTCATTTATTGGGAAATCAAGCTGACTCATATCAGTGTTAGTGATAGAGTAGCTTTACTTTGGCTTCTTCTCAAAAGCATGCATATGATTGTAAGCAACCCTTGCTTCAATATTTTCATAACTGTAGAGCTTCTTTGGATCTCCCTTCTCGATACCCGGTGGATCACTTTCACGAAGTCTCAGTATGCTTTGTATTTGCCTTTGCTTCTCCATTTTAGCTTCAATTTCGCCCTTTTTCTCTTCCTTCGACTGTTCAACCACAATCACTTTTCCTTTATCTTTTACCCCTTCTGAAACTTTTGGCTTTGACAAACTTGAGCTTCCTCCTTCAGTTGTCGAACCAATAACAATTCCCTTCAGAATGGGTCTGTTGTTGTCTTGATTGCTTCTGTTGTATTCGTCTTTGGAACAATAGGAACTGTGACTTGAGAAGATACAACTTTCGTTACTACACCAGTAGTAGTAACAATCTTCTCAATCTTCTTCGGCTTATCAACCACTTTTATAACTTTTGAAGGTTTGCTTTCTGGAACTTTCGTTTCTCCCCCTTGCACCCCTGTGACAATAGGTGGGGCACCAGTTGGTAACATGTGAGCAAACTTCAAAATGGGAGCCACAGCCTTCTGAATGGCTTGATCTAATGAATGTAACTTTTGAGTTAAAAACTCAGGAGTTAACAACGACGTAGGAACTGGCTTCGACACTAACTCCTTCAATTCTGCAAGCATAACACCCATTTTTTCAAAATGTTGAGCATCAGCTTTATCCTTTTCATCAAACTTTGGAGTTAAAGCTTGACACCACTCAATTATTGTTCTGACAGCAGCAGCAATAGTACCAACATTCGACTGGAGTGTCGAATAATTTGAATTCAGCTCATTTAGTTCTTTTGAAACCTCAATCTTTAATTCCTCAAGCTTTCGATTTACGTCTTCGCGTAGTGTTTTGAAATCTTTAACGAAAAGAACATGTTGTTCTTTTGCTGTTAAACGAAGATCTTTGATTTCTGAGTTAAATGAATCAGCCTGAGCTTTGACTCTTAACTCGTTGTTCTTATCCATAACATCTAATTTCTTCTGCATACGAAGCTCCATAACTTTGAGCATCACTTCTACTTCAATCCCAGACACTGAGTTCTTTGCTCCTGAATCAGCTTGTGATTGAAGTAAACTTCAATCGTTTCACTCTCTTTTTGTCTGAACTCTTTCAGCTCTACAAGACATTGCTTAACAGAGTTTATCTTCGTTTTCTCGCTTCCATGATACTTTTCCTTAAGAGTATTCCAGATATCCTTTGCAGTTTTACAACCATGGATGTAATTGTAAACAACAGGTGGCAAGGCACCTCTCAGTTCTCTCAAACAACGCTTTTAGTTGTTCTTCAACTTGGTGGATTGATCAGTAACTGCAGATGCTGATCCAGATGATCCAATATGTTGAACATTTGGTGGAGGTTGAGCTATTCCTGTAATGCAGCTCCAGAGTTCCTCGTCCAATCCGTTCAAGTAATCATCCATTCGATCAACCCACTGATCATAGTACTCCGGGATCAACATAGGAGTCTTCGTAGAAGATCCTAACAGATGAGAAAATGAAGTCATCGTGTTCATGTTGAAATTCGCCATTAACGTACGGATGAGATTTTTCAGAAAACCTTAAAGAAACTTGAAATTGAATGACGGAATCGATCAGAAACTCAAAAACGATTACTCGATTACACAATTCAAACGCATAATCAAATCAAAACTGTAGATCAGAGATGATTTTCAGAATCAAACAGTGCGGAAACATTTGAGACAATTTCGCGACTCAAAAACTAGAGATTCAATTGAAAATCAGATCCTTGCAGTATTGATTCCTGCTCTGATACCAATGTAGAAGTGATTAATCGAGTATGAGAATCAAAATCAGAGTTAGTATGAACACGAGAAGTAAATAAGGACTGGTTGAAGCTCTCATTACTTCCAATGAACACGAGTACAAAATGACAATAGAAAGTGGGAAAAACTCTATCATCTACTCTATGTTCAGGTCCTATTTATAGGAGGTTGAAAGTACAAAAAATACGAAGGCTGGACATTCACGCTTCGTACAAACAGATACCTTAGTAAATACATAACAAACATACGAAAAAGACAATTACACAGATTCGACATATTACAATAAAATTCGACTCTACACATGCTATTTAATTGATGAGTTAAATGAAATATTTAGTCTATATAAGAAATTTGTAGATTGCATATTGCATGTATGTCAACACAAAATGATAGATTATATTTGTAGGGTTTGAAGAGTTATATGAGTGGTTCCATGGATGTAAGAAAGCAATTGCAACTTTTCCAAATATAAATTCATGTAAACTCAAATTGGGTGCATGTAAAGTTTTAGATATTAATCAAGGTTCAAATTTAGGTTTGTTTGTAAAGGTATACTTGAGATAAATTTTTAAGTTTATGTGTTATGTATCTTTCTATAATCGCATGATGATGAAGTGGGATATATAATTATTTCTCATGAGCTTTTGGTAAATCAACCATCAAACTATTTATAAGTTAGAGTAATTAACTTTGTTAACATGTATGTATCTTTATGTTGTCTCTCTCTTTTTTATGTTAAGAAAATATATTTTATGAACAAGAGAACATTATTCAACATGTATTTATGTTGTGTATATACTATGTTAGTTTCTATCGCTTATTTTGTTGTAAATAACATTGATGGAGTTTTTTATAATTGATTTTGATGAAAGCAGTTTACAATTATTATTCCAAATAGTTGGTGATAATGACGAATTAGAACGGATGATTTTTAATATGATATGACTTTATTGTTGAAAACCAATAACTATGTGTGTTATAAAAATGAATTCTTTATATTCTACCAAAAGTTATATGGATGTACCCAATTTTAAATATTTTTATAGTAATAAAAATAAATTATCTTATTACATTTGTCAATTTCTTTTTTTTCCTATTCATTCTTTATCGTAAAGGAAAATTAAAGAAATAAAATATTAATATTTTCATAAGAAAATATAAGTGATCAAAATATACCTCAAGTGTAACACTCCTCTTCACCTAACCCACTCTTAACATATTTTTTTTTTAAGATTGATCGAAGCACATAAAAATTAATATAGTTTTGAAATTCAAATCACAATTTTATTTGGATCGTTCATTCTCTTCCAATATTTCATAGCTTTAAGGAAAAAAATGAAAGTACAATAAAAAAAAATATGATAGTTTTTTTAAATATAATAATGAAAATTTTCAAATAAGTAGTTTTTAATTAGTAAAAAATAATAATTGTTTAAAATAATGTAAAACGAAAGAATAGATTATATTATATTATGAAATTATTATTATTTGAAATAATAATAATAATAATAATAATAATAATAATAATATAGGAAATAAAAAATATTCAAATAAATTATTTATAAATTAGTTAAAAATAACTATAGTTTAAAATAATTTTAAATCAAAAACTTAATTCAATTTGATTCAAACACAACTTTTTATATCTTTCTTATCGTATACTAAAATTTTTTATAATATTAGTTACAACTTAGTATAAAAATTATTATTTCAATGATAAATACTTAGAATATTGTTTTTATAACATATAATTGTTAATATTTATATTACATTATTGGGCACAAATCAAGAGTTTAAAACTTTCACTACAACTCAATAGTTTTTTTTTTATTTAAATGTAATTATGATTTCAAATGTAATTAAATTTGCCTTTATATTTTCCACTACATTCAAAAGTTTTTTAAACTTATGGTTAATAATGTGCAATGTTTTTTTTCCACTTATTTATTATACACATTGTAGCTATATTAGTAGTATCTAAGTAAGTGTTGATTAAAAAAATCATATGTTTGAAAAGATTTGTGATTCAAAATGAAAGAGTTGAAAAAAATAAGTTTTGTCGTATCAATGGCTATTTCAACACAAAAATTTTATAACAATGTTTCTATATATCAAATGTATATTGATTTATAAATATTTATTTTGAATGATTTATAAGTGTTTAATAAGTTTTGTTTGATGTAAATGTTATAATATTGTAGTGTTTTTATTTTATTAAAAGCTATAATGCTTTTCATACTATTTGTTATTTGTTTTATATACAAAGCGGCATACGTTAACCATAAAGTTTGTTTTATATAATTTCCACAACTTAAAACGTTATATAAATCATCAAAAGTTGTAGTATATATTTTTTCATGCTACATTGTTTTTTTATACACATAAATCAATATATGTTTGATATATAATTTACACAACATAAAACGGTCCACAAAATCATGAATTAATAGTGGAAATAACTAATGATATAAATTTATTAAAATTAATAAAACTAATATGTTAACTATAGAGTTTGTTTTACTATTGACATTGGTTTTACATGTATAAATATTAAATCACAATTTGTTAAATGTTATTATTTTAATTAAATGATTATATTCACGCCTAACGCGCGGGGATTCGACTAGTATACTTATAAAGGAAACATTTTTTCTTTCACCACATTCATTTGAAACTCCCATGTATATTTTCTTTCACCACATTTATTTGAAACTCCCATGACTTTTCAATTCCTTTCTAATAATGATTATAAGTTGGTTAATAAGGTTAAATATAAATTTCAATTCCACTTAAAAAACCTAAAGAATATTTTGTGAATAGTTAAAAGTGATAAATTGTAGTGCTAAATGCAAAAACTAAAATGTAATCTCAATTTAACTAAAATATTTAATGAATATATTTTTATAATCATTAAAAGTTTTCAAATAAGTAGTTTAAAATAACTTACAATAATAATAGTTAAAAATAACTCTATATAAATTATTATATTGTTATCTTTAAAATCAAAAAATAATGTTTGATGTTTTAAATAATTATAATGATAGAAATTAAAATATTAAGCAAATAAATTTTAAAAAATTAATTAACAATAACAACAACTATAAATAACATTAAACCTTATATTATATTTAATATTATTCATGAGTAACCCGCGGGTAGAAGTCATTCAAACGATTGAGATTATGCAGTTATAATAGATGTATATATTATCATATAATTCAGAATAATCAATATATTATATTAATTTAGTTTACGAATTATTATATCAAATTTAACAACAACGTTATTGTTAATTCATGAGTAACTCGCGGATAGAAGTCATTCAAACGATTGAGATTATGAAGTTATAATAGATGTATATATTATCATATAATTCAGAATAATCAATATATTATATTAATTTAGTATACAAATTATTATATCAAATTTAACAACAACGTTATTGTTATATTTAAAAAAAACATATATTTGTAAAGATGTTAACTATATAGGTGTTTCTGCACAACGCGCGGGTATTCGCCTAGTATCTTATAAAGCTTGCATTTTCCCTTGAACCTCATGCATTTGAAACTCCCAAGACCATTTTTTCTTGAACCTCACACATTTGAAACTCCCAAGACTATTCAACTTATACAAATTAATTTATGATTAATTGAAATATTATGATTTATAACTCTTAAAACTCTTCAAATCATGCTATTTAATTGATGAGTTAAATGAAATATTTAGCCTATATAAGAAATTTGTAGATTACATATTGCATGTATGTCAACACAAAATGATAGATTATATTTGTAAGGCTTGAAGAGTTACGTGAGTGGTTCCATGGATATAAGAAAGCAATTGCAACTTCTCTAAATATTAATTCATGTAAACTCAAATTGGGTGTGTTAGGATTATAGAGTTGTAGATCGATAGATTCAAACAGAAAAACAGTATTTAACAATGCAAAGAGCACAAGAATGGATCAAGGATGTCGAATGATTAATCAATCACACCTCAGAAGAGCTCGATGAATAACTTCGACTGTAGAGGTGTGTTAGGGTTACAATGCACGATAATAATTATAATTACTACTTCTTTTACAGCTATACATTCATGTAATATTTATACTAACCCTAATACTTATCCACGGTTGGACAGGCCCAAACCGGGTAAACTATACATGGACTTAGAACCGAGCCCAAGACGCAACATCAAGACCCAACAATCTCCCCCTTTGCATCAATTGAGGCGAGAGACTACTTCGGTTGAGTGACCTTGACCTTCTTCACAACCTTGAACAGCCGAGGGATGATCGCAAGAAGTGTCTTCCGAAACTGAATGTACCATCTAAGCATATCGGTGAACAACTTCTTGTCAGCTTCACTGTTTTGATTAAACCTGTGTATGATCTCCAAAATGTGCTCCAAGCAAGCAGTTGACAAAAGGTGCTTGTCAATAAGAGCGAACAGACACTTTTGACCTTCGCCCCTAATGAACATCACAGTATGAAACTTGGGATCGATTTTTCCTTTGACCATCGCATTCACATCGCCAATCCTTCCAATCGGCTTTATCGTTGTTCGCTTGTGAATGGCAGATGCGATTTCTTGATCCATCTTTGCTACTTCGTGAATGTAACAAACAAGCATTCGCTTGACGTGATCAATGATCGGCTGATACTCCTGAGGATTAGTCATCAAAATATTGTTGAGGAGTATCCAGTCGTGCGGGTTCAAGTTCGGTAGATCAGCCAGGGAAATAGTATGGACCGAGCTATCCGAGCCTCTGGTCACTTTGAATTTAACATTAACAAATTTCCCTGCCGAAGAGGGCTTGAATACCTTGACCGTAGTGATCTTCTGTGTGCTCCAGGTCAAGTATTGTGGCTGAGCGAACTCAAGATAAAACTCCAATAAATCCCGATCTACCTTCGGGTCTGGAGAGGGAACGACAACCGTTGAGTCAAAGCAATGGAAGATAAATGCCTTTCGGGTGATTGGCATATTGAGTTGTGCATCCTTCGAATTCTCAAGACCGAACGACATAACAGGTTCAAGCCAGTGAGTGCTCGGTTCATCAATGACTTCCCTCTGGAGTGATTCAATAGTCCATTCCGGAAACATGGACTTCTTTTTCTCTAGGAGTTCATTTTCTTTCAACTCCTTCTCGAGAAGTTCTTTTTCTTTCTGAAGCTTCTCCTGAAGTTCTTTATCAGTAGGCTTAATTTTCTGATCAAGTTTAGAAGGATTCCCATCCATGATGTCTTCAATATCATCATTATCATCATCATCATCATCATCATCGTTTTCTCCAATCTTCTTCTTTTTCTTTTCCCTCTTACTGACCGAAGCTACATTATCCTTCGGTTCAGCAGTAGCTTTTGGTTCTGAAGAGGGTTGTGATTGAGCCTTGCCAGCCTTGCCTTGTGTAACCTTTTCTCCCCCTTGTTTCGGATGAATACTAGTCTCCGGAACACCTTCAATCCTACTTAAGATATCCAAAGCAGGTCGTAGCTTCTCAGCTAAGTGGCGTCGTTTGGAGATAGTCAAAATGAAGTCATGGGCTTCAAGAAGATGCAACAAAATGGAATGGACATCACCCACTGAGCTTTGAATCACCTCTCGCTCAGACTTCAAATTGTCAATTTCTTTGGTTGCGGTTCGGAGCTTTAAATTCTGAATTTTGAGCTGGGAAGTTCGCTTGTCCAGCTCATCCATCACTTTGTTTTCTACTGCAAGCTCTGCCTCAAGCTGAGTTAAACGATTATCAACGTTAGTATGAAGCTCTTCGTTAGCAGCTTCAATAGCTTTTCGAGCCACTTCAAGATTTTTCTTCTCTGCCTCCAGTGAACGCGTGAGATTGTCAACAGATGTGTTCACTGTTTGGGCGTTTTTCTGAGCTGCCGCCTGTAAGGAATCTAAAACTAGTTGAGCTTCAAAAATTAGTTTTTTGACTTTTGCGGTCGCTTCCTTGCAGTCTTTGGTTGAGGCTTCAACAGCAAGCGAAACCTACTGGCATTGTGAGGTGGAAGCATCAATAGCCTTTACAGCATTGGAGATTGAGGTAGCATGTTCTTGTATAACGGAAGAGAACAAGGATTTAAGGGCTGCCTTGGAATATGCACCAGCAGAGGACGAGGACAGTAACTGATCAATCTTGTCAGTCACAACCTTGAGGTGTCGTTTGGTAAGTGGGGCGTCTTCATCATCATCGCTTTGGACACGGTAAGGACTGAAATAAGTAGAATCAAACTCCAAGTCCTCACCGCCAAGAACAGGTTCAGGTGATGGAGGTGGGGTTAAAGGAGTTGAGGTAACGGGTGGAGTAGGACCGACAGTAGATGCCCCCGTATCAAATTCGTTGACATGAACAGTGGGTTCGGGTGTGGTAGTGGTTGTGGTAGTAGTTGCTGTAGAGAACAGTGGTGGTGGAATAGGGATGGTTGAAGCGATTGTAGATGTTATAGGTGGAGGACAAGGTGCAATGGTGATAGGAACCGAAAGTGGAACAGAGCGAGGGGGCGAGGTGCGGTTGTTGTTATCGGTTGGTGAGGGTGGAGGCGAATTACCTCTTGATGGACTATCGGTTTCGGTTGCTTCATCATCAGTTGATTCCAGCTCAATATTTCTCGGATCTGGTTCCCCATCAGATGGAACATATTCAGAATCGCTTGTGGAAGGAGAAGGAGACTTCGGTCGTCTAGCTTGCTTTTTAGCCCTTCGCTTCTTGGGAGTAGAAGACTCGACGTTCGCTGCCTTTCACTTCTTAGGGGTGGAAACCTTTGAGGATTGACCCACTTTTTCTCCCTTGCTGTGAACCTTCTTCCCTCTTTTGGTTGGCTTGTCCGCTGCATCCAATGAACTCTGCATCTCAGGAGTCAGTGGGCGTGGACCAGAAGGAGACAACTTCCTGTAATCAGCCATGATCTTGCTTGCATTGGAGACACATCGGTACATCGATTCTTGAATGGAACCGATGAAGATGAACTTTGTGGGATCAGACACAATAATCTTTATTGTGTGAAAAGTTGCGATAGAGGACCTCAAAGCACCTTGCATAACGGGAATCTAAAAGGACTGAATTGCTCTGTGTGTAATCAACGTCCAAAAGCGTCCACAAGAGATCTCAGAATGCTTCGTTGAGGAGTTGAGACTCTGCACCAGTTGTGCCCATAAAAGTGACCCATAATCAAGATTGATCCCACTGTAGATACCATAGAGAATGGTCAGGAACCCCTTGCTTGCCCCATCTGACCCTGCAACATGTTCTGCTAAACCCTTGTAGAGAAGGGTAAGCAAACCATTCCACTGTGGTGGCAGACATGACTTCTTAAACTTCGTTACCGTCGTCAGAATGTCGGTGTAGCCCATATCATAAAGCATCTGAAACAACTGAGTCGTTGTGATAAAATCCAGAGAGATGACAGAGGCGTCTGCAGAAAGCCCTAGCAATGAAGCAAATCGAGCTTTTGAAACGGATGTCTTTTGGTTGAAGATGTTAAAGAATATGCGTTCCTTGCGCTTGTCATATGAAGCTGTGAAGTACACCTGAGAGAGAAGCGACATCGGAACGGATTCAACCTGAGTAAGGGCAATCACCAGCGGAGAATACTTCAGGCACTCGACAACGTGGAGCATGTAGGAGTCGTAGAGGAAAGGATCCAGTTGAATAATAAGGTTCTGATTAGGCTTGATCGTGAGCAATGATGATGACACAGTTTGATCTTGAACTGAAGATGATTCCGCCATTGTTATAGTGAAGAAGAAGATGAACAGTGTAGAATTGCCGCTGTGTTTGTGTGAGAGAGATGAGAGTCTGTAAAGGAGCCCAAGGGTTTTGTGAAAATCGTTTATACTATCTCCTGGAGAGAGAAAATGCCCTTTGTGATGATGACTGAATTCTAAAACGGCGCCTGAAAAAGCGCGATGTGACAGCCTGGTATCCCGAGAAAGACGTCATCAGGCGTAAGTATGGGAACCGTTTCAAATTCACGCGCCTTTTCGACCTTATCCCCTTTTCAAAATTTCGAACCGCTTCAAATTCATGCCGACTCACCATGATTCGCTTTGAGCAGATCAACCATCTCCTCTTAATGAAATCACCGTATCTATGAGAACCGAAAGCACATGTCTTAAAATTGCCATTAGACTGTTAACAAGAATTTGGAAAATCATAAAGACCTTCGTGCAAGAGTGTGCCAATGAAAAAGAAATAAAGCAAGATATTTATGGGATTTAAGTGATGTCTACTTAGACATGAAACTGATGATCCCGGGCATGAATCTCTACCTTCAAAGTCAAGAGAGACTGAGAAGTGTCTGTTTGGTTTCCCGTGAAATACAATCAAATGTTTGTAAAGAAACATTGAAAGGCATCTTTTCAATAATAGGCTTTAAAGGGTGGCTTACCTTCAACCGAACCTCGATACTTGAAATAAGACCGAAGGTGAGGTGAAGTACTTGTGAAACCGATGTGGTTTGTTAAACAAGTAGGTTGGAAAATATATCTTATGACTGGTAAATATAAAGAAATCTCAAAAAAAAACTGGATCTTATGGGTAGAAACGTCCTGGTGTTAGACAGTTTCATAAAGATCACGCAAAAAGAAAAAGAGATTTCGTGAGGTAACAAGTAAGATCTTAAACATAAGAGTGTTCACCGTCAATTCAGCTAAGGTGTTGGATTATGGGTTTCACTTAGCTCGTGGTAGACGAAACTAAGATCATCAACACAGAAGTTGTGTAACCATAAACCTCAGTGTTAATGTCCGAGAGTCTCAAGGGTTACGAATATGGAGCAAAATTAGATGGAGAAAGATGAGGTGGTTTAAGAACCGAAAGTACGTCTGCTATATAAGAGTGACAATGCAGAAAACTCTTAACTCATTATGAGAAGAGTAAGGTAGCTCAAGACTTGAGTGATTTTAACAGCCTGATTGGGAAGAAACGATTTGTGTTTATCGAATCATTAAGGCTTAACTCAGAGTTATGGATGCTTTAGTCAACATGCAGCAGCATGCTTCTAGGGACTCTTAACTAGTACATAGAGAAGAATGTGATACTTGCCCCAATGTCACAATGTTTCGCTTTCTTGAACTTAGAAAAGATGAAAATAAAAAAAAACTTTTAAAAAAAAATTGTAGGTTTTGAATTTTTCTGAAAAATAATAAAAAAACATAAATGAAAATATTTTTGGATTTTTGAGTTTTTCTGAAAAAGAAATAAAAACACAAAAGAAAATATTTTTGGATTTTTCTTAAAAATAACTGAAATTAGAAATAAAGCATATAGAAGAATAGGAAAGATTTACAAAAATGTACCACCGAAACCATACCTTAGAAATGATGAAGCGAAATTGACCGAGCAATCGGTTCATTTCGGTTCCTAAAAAATAAGAGCCGAAATAGACCGAGCGTTCGGTTCATTTCGGTTCCTAAAAATTTAAGAGCCGAAATAGACCGAGGCTTCGGTTCATTTCGGTTCCCGAAAAATCAGGAGCTGAAATAGACCGAGCGTTCGCTCTATTTCGCCTGTTCAATTTTATTGAAACAAGAAAGGTTTTGGTACTGACTCAACTTCCATCATTCCTAAGCCTTGGAGTATTTTGTTAAAGCTTGCTTCAGGTAAGGCTTTAGTGAATATGTCAGCCAGTTGATCTGAGGACCGAACGAAGTAAACCTCGACATTTCCATCTTCAACATGGTCCTTTAAAAAGTGATATCCCAGTGCAATATGCTTTGTCTTTGAGTGTTGCACTGGATTGTGACATATCCTAATCGCACTTTCAGAGTCACAATATAGAGGGATTTTCTTCATGCTTAGGCCATAATCTCTAAGGTGGATTTGTATCCACATGACTTGTGATGTACAGGATGCTGCAGCTATGTACTCTGCTTCGGCTGTGGATAGAGACACACACGTTTGTTTCTTTGACTGCCAGCTGACAAGTTTGCCATCTAGGAATTGGCATCCACCGGTTGTGCTCTTTCGTTCCAATCCACATCCACCAAGATCAGCATCAGAGAAGGCTTGAACAAAGAAGTCAGATTTTGCAGGATACCAAAGACCGAGCGAAGTGGTTCGCTTAAAATAACGAAAGATGTTCTTCACTGCAATCATATAAGGTTCTCTTGGATTCGCTTGAAACCTGGCACAATAGCAGACAGAAAACATAATATCTGGTCTACTTGCTGTCAGATACATAAGAGACCCTATCATTTTACGATAGAGAGTCGTATCCACTACCAGTTTTTCAAGTGATGGAGTCAACTTCGTGTCGAATGCCATAGGAACCTTTACTTTAGAATCTCCCGTCATTCCGAACTTCGTTAATAGAGTCTTCGTGTATGCTTCCTGATTATGAAGATGCCCTCTGGTCCCTGTCTTATATTCAATCCAAGGAAAAAGTTAATCGGACCCATTGCACTCATTTCAAACTTAGTCTCCATCAACTTCCTGAATTCAGCTGTCAAGCTAGGATTCGTGGAGCCGAAGATGATGTCATCGACATAAATCTGAACTATCATTAAGTGTTCGCCTTCTTTCTAACGAAAGAAGGTTGGGTCAACCGAACCTTGCTTGAATTTTGACATTTTAAGAAAACGAGTAAGAGTTTCATACCAGGCTCTCGGGGCTTGCTTCAATCCATAGACTGCTTTATCCAGTATGTAGCAGTGATCAGGATACCTCTCGTTCACAAATCCAGGTGGTTGCTTAACATACACCGTTTCTTCTAGTTCTCCATTTAAGAAAGTACATTTTACGTCCATTTGGAAAACTTCGAAGTTTTTGTGTGCAGCATATGCCAAAAAGATTCATACTGATTCCAACCTTGCTACTGGAGCGAAGGTCTCTTCATAGTTTATCCCTTCTTCTTGACAATATCCTTTCACCACCAGCCTCGCTTTGTTGCGAATGGCATTTCCCTCTTTATCCAGTTTGTTTCTAAAGACCCATTTCAAACCGACCACATATGCATCCCTTGGTGTGGGAATCAGTCTCCAAACATGATTTCTCTCAAACTCATTGAGTTCATCTTGCATAGCTTGCACCCAATCGGAATGATCAAGAGCAGCTTTTACCGTTTTCGGTTCAACTTTGGAGACAAACGAATTAAACATGCAGAATTCCACTTGAGAGAATAAAGCAGTTTGCTTCGCTTTCATTTGGGAACGACTGAGAACTCCCTCAGATGATTCACCAATTATTTGAGTTTTAGGATGATCTTTTGTCCATTTTATGATAAGGGGTTAATTCGGATTATAGGCAGGATCTAGCTCAGCATTGACTTCTTCTTCTAGTTCTGACATATCGTCGTCGTTATTTGCATTGTCATTCTCCCCCTCAAATGGCGAACCGAAACCTATGTCAGGTTCAGAGCTCTCCCCCCTCGATTGGATCTTCTTGGGTTGGGGTTGTTGATGGATTCTCCCCCTGGAAAGGCATATCGGTTGTTTTTGGTGTAGACGTACCCTCCCCCTGGAATACAGTCCTTTCGCTTGGTGGCTCATCTGTAGCTTGATTCTGCTTCTCGGTTGATTGATGAGGCTCGCTTTCCGTCACTTTGGCAGCTTCATCGATGATTTTTATTAGATTATCGATTTTGTTATCATCTGACTTCGCTTCTGAATTGATTGCTTTTTCTGGTTCATCAAAAAGTAGCATGAACTCATCAAACAGATTAGCAATCGGAACCGTGATTTGACCAGTTGCTGGAAAGATCTCCTCTGTTGGACTATCGGTTGTTCGCATTTTCTTCACATAGTTATCGTCAAAAGTAACATAATAGGTTTCTTCAATCTTCTTCGAGCGTTTCTTGAGAACCCTATATGCTTTTGAAGTAAGCGAATAACCAAGAAAGATTCCTTCGTCTGCCTTAACATCAAACTTGTTTCGGTTCTCTTTTGAGTTGAAAATGAAGCATCTTGAACCGAACGCGTGGAAAAACTTCACATTTGGCTTACGATCATTCAACATTTCATATGGAGTGATGGCGAATCTCTTGTTCAGAAAGGATCGATTCTGAGTGTAGCATGCAGCAGCGATAGCATCAGCCCAGAAGTATAGTGGAAGCGAAGCGAAGCTCAACATGGTTCTGGCTTCTTCATACAAAGAACGGTTTCGTCTTTCAACGATTCCATTCTGCTGTGGAGTATAGGGAGCAGAAAAGTTGTGAGTTACTCCCTTTTCAGCCAGAAATTCTTCAAAATCTTTATTCTAGAACACAAGACCATTGTCGCTTCTTATATTTCGTACCACCTTTCGCAGCTGGACTTCCACTTGTTTGATAAAAACCTTCAGTTTTGGAGTCGCCTCTGATTTCTGTTGAAGAAAGAAAACCCAGGTGAAGCGAGAAAAATCATCTACGATAACAAGTATAAACTTACTACCACCGAAGCTCTCAATAGCCGAAGGACCACATAAGTCGATGTGTAGTAGTTCAAGTGGTTCGATGATCTTTGTATTGATGCGTGTAGGATGACTTTTTCTGCTTTGCTTGCCCATTTTATAAGCTGCGCACAGATGTTCTTTGTCAAATTTGAGCAAAGGAAGTCCACGCACGTGGTCACCAAGCACCAGCTTATTAATGTCTTTAAAAATCAAATGGGACAGTCTTCAGTGCCACAACCAACTTTCATCTGTGTTCACCTTTGATAGCAAACATATTGCTGGTTTTCCTTTTATCGGGTTGATATTCAGAGGAAACATCTCCCTTTTTCGCTCAGATTTCAAAAAAATCTTCTTCGTTTGTTTTTCAATTATCTCTGAGCCCTCATCGTCAAACGAGACTTTTAGACCGGTTCCTGCAACCAGTTGAAAAAACGCTGATGAGGTTATGTTGTAATCCTTCCACGTAGGCGACCTTTTTTATAGAGAACTCTCCATTTGTGATCATCCAATATCCCTTGATCGTGCCGTAAGATTTGTTACCGAACTATCCACCGTCCTTAAGGGACCGAAACTCCTTAATTCTTCCCTCCTGCCTGTCATGTGACGCGAGCAGCCACTATCAATGTACCATTCTTCGTCAAACTGCTCGTCACTTATCACCTGCAAAAATTAAGCAGATTTAGGAACCCAAAGTTGCTTGGGCCCTGGTGAGACTTTTACAGAGTAGGGAATAGTAACCGAAAGATCAACCATATATGTTCTTTTTATTAATGTGGTTTCATCTTTTCGTTCGATGTTGTATACTTTGATTTTATCTTTGTCTTGTTTTAACTTGTGTGTTTTGTTGTTAGATGTTATTACGTTTGATGCTTTCTTGGGTGTTCTAGAGTTAGCTGTCCTTTTGATCTTTTGGACTTTAGGTTCTGGATACAACTTTCCCTTTCCTTTGACATCCTTCATAGAGTTGGCTTTTGGTTGAGAGTGAAGAGGATGGGATTTGAAGCTGATTCTTGCCTTTTGGTTCTGGGCTCTCGTGTTGGAGCTGAAATCGGACTTTCGGTTCCTGGAGTAATAAGAACTAGGACCGAAACTTGACTTTCGGTTCTTGTGACTTCCAAAATTAGAACCGAAATGGGTCGTTCGGTTTTCCTGACAGCTCGACTGGTAGTTTTTGCTGGAGTTAGACTTGACCGGTGCTTCCTTTTTATAAGTAGAAGCCTTTTCAGAGCGAACGTAAGAGGGGTTTTGGGATTGCCAAAACTGCTTTCTCTCATTGAGATTCTTCATATATCATTTGTTCCTCTGTCGTTTCTGTTCAGCAATCTGCTCTTGAGTCAAGTGTATGTTTGCTTTAGGTTTCGCCTTCTTCTCATGAGCTTCGGTTGTTGTTGATGAATCGCTGGTTGTTTTTAGTGGTTCGCTTAGTAAGTCTTTAGTACCACTTGTGTTGGGTTTATCAAAGCTTGAGGGTTTATTGATTGGTTCAGGAATATATCGTCCCTTAACTCTCCATGAGGTTTGCTCTGACAATCCAACAGTTTCATCTGCATTATCTATGGGTGCTGACCAGAAGAAGTTATCGCACCCTTCAACATTATCTTTGTCAACTAGCGATGTCAACTTAGCCGTTTGCTTCTTGGTTACTCCTGTGACTGCATACACTTGGTTATGTGTTGTTTGCACCTTTTGATAAACAACGACTTTTTCTTTGAGCTTTTTTGACTTATCCTTTGTCACCAGAGCATATTCAACCGAATTCTCAGACACGAGGGGTTTTGATGGTTCGGGTTCGCTCTTAAGAAATTCTGAACAATCGACCACGTCTTCTACAGAGATTTCACTCATCTCACTCTCCTCATCAAATTCAAAAGTGGTTTCCAAATTGATCTTGTTTTCTGAACTCAATTTGGTGTTTGATGAGTCAAACTTCTGTATAGTTTCGGTCTTAATTTTTAACTTATCATTTTCGTCCAACAAATTCTTAAGCATACATTTATGTTCTTTGGATTCAATGAAAGATTCGATTTTGTCCAGTCCATATTTGTAGGTGACAGAGATTTCATCTGAGGACATTATAGACTCACATTCAGCAATGACTTCATCCTCCTTGAATTCAAGGAAAGGCAAAATCATTTTATGAATCCGTTTTCCTATTTCACAATCTAAATGCAACTGAGTGATATAGGTATACAGACGTTGTAACGTCGTAAGTTCCAAAACAATTTTTCACTTTTAAAAAATATAATTTCATTCATAAATATTATAAATCTCCATGTATCACATATCAAATCCATAAAATTCATCCCAAGATCACAATACATAAAAACTCCACAAGTGTGTACTGATCATGTCGGCGCCTTCCCGCGATCCTCACTGGTACCTGAAACACATAACACAAAACACTGTAAGCAAAAATGCTTAGTGAGTTCCCTAAAATACCACATATAACACATATTAGCCACTCGAGGCTATAACTCTGTGGGCCCACTGGCCCTGACTCTGTGGACCCTCTGGTCCTAACTCTGTGGACCTTCCGGTCCTATCTCTGTAAAATCTGGAATACACACAACATAAATCACATAGAAATAATGCAGTGCAACACATCACATACATAGCATACAAGATACTCTGTTACATACTCTACTTACCACTCAAGGTAAAGTATAGTGAGAAGACTCACCTCGGGTAACTCGGATAATCTCGCACACGGATATACTGATCTAGCCCCCACCTAATCACATAAACAATATCCTCAAATAAATAATGGCTCTCAAAGGCTAGATTAAATCCCTTTCTACAATCCCACAGAAGGATAAAAGACCATTTTACCCCTCCTTGACCCAAAAGTCCAAATGTTGACGAAAACCCTAAAAGTCAACAGGAGGCAGTACGCGGCGCGTACCATCTCTATACGCGGGGCGTACGCCGGTGATCCATAATCGGGGTCTCAACCCCTTACGCTGCGCATTCTGAGAGTTACGCCCATCATAAGTCTCAGTTTCAGCCTTTCTTGGATTTTGGTCTTAAACGGTTAAGACATAAACTCAAACTCTAGATCCGACTTCTCTAAGATCACTTAATCCATAAAGTCGAGACTTTTAAGCCTTTGCATGGCTGTAAAGGTCCCTAATCACTCTAACACCTTTCCTTCATCCTCATAAAGTCCAGATCTCATGCATGGCTCAATATTCACGTCCAAGATTGGATTTTTATGAACATACAACTCATATTACCCTGAAATATGGCAGATCTAGGCCAATGGAGAGCATTTGCTCATAAAGTCTCCACCTTGGGACCAAAAACCCTAAAAATTGGTCCAAGAAGCACAAATCAAAAATGACAAGGAAAGCTTTGAGCTTTTTACCTCAGAAAGAAGCTCCAACCTCTGTAGAATTCTGATCTACTCTTGTCCACCAACTTCTAGCTCCTAAAATGGCCTCCTCTAGGCGAGTCCGCGTCCAACTTAAGCGCATGAGTACGCGCAACGTACTCTTCAGTACGCCCAGCGTACTCATTTGCCTTAATATTTCCTTTAAGGGTTAAACTTGACAACTTGGAAAAGAAGAAGGGTTTAAGAGACGCACCTGAATTCCGGGATGTTACAATTCTCCCCCACTAGAACCAGACTTCGCCCTCGAAGTCTCATGCCGCAAACAACCCCGGATGCTGCTCTCGCATCTCTGACTCCGGCTCCCAAGTCAGCTCGGACCCTCTCCGATGTTGCCACTGGACCTGAACCAGAGGCACCTCCTTGTTCCTCAGAACCTTGATCTTCCGATCCAAGATCGCGATCAGTCTCTCAACATAATTCAAGCTCGCATCCACCTGAATATCCTCCAGAGGCACCACTGTCGACTCGTCGGCTATACACTTCCTCAACTGAGACACGTGGAAAGTATCATGTATCTGGCTCAACTCCGCAGGTAGCTCCAAACGGTATGCTACCCTGCCCACCCTAGCGGTCACCCTGAAAGGACCAATGTACCGGGGTCCCAACTTGCCCCTCTTCCGGAAACGGATCACTCCTTTCCAAGTAGATACCTTCAGGAGTACGAAGTCTCCCAGCTGGAACTCGAGCTCGGACCGTCGCCTATCCGCATAACTCTTCTGGCGACTCTGGGCTGTCAACAACCTCTGTCGGACCTGTTGTATCTACTCTGTCGTCTGAAGCACTATCTCAGTGCTGCCCATCACTCGCTGCCCTACCTCTCCCCAGAAGATGGGAGTCCGACACCTCCTCCCATACAACAACTCGAAGGGAGGCATACCAATACTCGAGTGGTGGCTGTTGTTATAGGAAAACTCAACCAACGGAAAATACGTGTCCCGACTTCCTCCGAAGTCCAACACACATGCTCAAAGCATGTCCTCGAGCGTCTGAATAGTCCACTCACTCTGTCCTTCCGTCTGTGGGTGGTACGCGGTACTGAAATGCAGCCTCGTGCCCAACTCCTCATGGAACTTCTTCCAGAACCTGGAAGTGAAACGTACATCTCGATCTGACACAATCGAGATCGGTACTCCATGCCGCGATACCACCTCCCTCACATACAACTCTGCCAGTCTCTCTGCGGAAGAGCTCTCACAGATAGCCAGGAAGTGAGCGCTCTTCGTCAGTCGGTCGACGATCACCCAAATTGCATCGACACCCCTCGCGGTCCTTGGCAATTTGGTGACAAAGCCAATAGAAATATGTTCCCATTTCCACTGGGGAACCTCAAGTGGCTGCAACTTGCCATGCGGACGCTGGTGCTCGGCCTTGACCCTGCGATAGGTCAAGCACCTCTCAACGAACCACGTAACATCCCTCTTCATACATGACGATGGTGCCGGCCAACCCCAGAAAACTCCTGATCTCGGTATGGGATCTCGGCATCTCCCAACTCATCACAGCCTCAATCTTCGCCGGGTCGACCAATATCCCATTCTGATTAACGATATGTCCTAGGAACTGGACCTCTCGTAACCAGAAATCACACTTGGAGAATTTGGCGTAAAGCCTCTCCGATCTCAGAACTCCAAGGATCTCTCTCAAATGCTCCTCATGCTGCTCCCTGGATCTCGAATATACCAGTATATCATCAATGAACACTATCACCGAACGATCCAACATCGGTCTGCACACCCTGTTCATGAGATCCATGAACGCCGCCGGTGCATTGGTGAGCCCGAAAGGCATCACCACAAACTCGTAATGCCCATAACGAGTCCTGAACGCCGTCTTCTGGATATCCTCATCACGCACTATCATCTGATGATATCCAGACCTCAGATCGATCTTGGAGAACCAAGACGCTCCCTGCAACTGATCGAACAAATCATCGATCCTCGGTAAGGGGTAACGGTTCTTGACCGTTAACTTGTTCAACTCCCGGTAATCGATGCACATCCGGTGTGAACCATCCTTTTTCTTTACAAAAAGGATCAGCGTTCCCCATGGTGAGCTACTCGCCGAATAAACCCTTTCCCCAACAGCTCCTGATGCTGTGAGGATAACTCCTGCATCTCTGGTGGCGCAAGGCGATAGGGCGCCTTGGCGATAGGCGCTGCCCCCGGAACCAAATCGATACGAAACTCTACTTGCCTCTCGGGAGGCACACCCGGCAACTCCTCGGGGAAAACATCCGGGAACTCACGCACTATCGGAACTTCATCGACCGTTCTCGGCCTCTCCGCATCAAACCTCGTATCCATCACATAAGCCACGAATCCACTACAGCCCTGCTGTAGGCTCTGCCTCGCTCTAGCGGCCGAACAAAACGTTGACCCAGAACGGGTACCCTCGCCGTACACCGTAAGAACTCCCCCACTAGGGTATCGTATGGTTACCAGCTGTCGCTCGCAGTCGATAACCGCTCCAAATCTGCTCAACCAGTCCATGCCCACGATGACACTGACATCTCCCATCGCAATCGGGACCAAATCAATCGGAAACTCAACGCCGAATATCTCGAGTACACATCCTCGAATCACATCAGTGGCATACACCGCTCTCTCGTCAGCTATGGAAACTCGCAGAGGTCGACTCAACGCCTCTCGACGGATACTGATGTGCTGACTAAAGGCTAATGATACAAAGGATCGACTCGCACCCGAGTCAAATAACACCAAGGCGGGTACAGAACTCACAAGAAAAGTACCATCCACGACATCGGGCGCTGCGCGGACCTCCTCCGCTGTCAACTGGAAGGCTCTCCCTCGTGCCTTCGGTGCCTCGGCCTTCACCCGCTGACTCTCGGTAGCTCATACAGTAGCAGGGGCAGATCCCTTCGATGCTCCCTGTGCTGACCCCCGCAGCTGCGGACACTCGGCCTTCCGGTGTCCGGTCTGGTTGCAGTGGAAACAGTCTGCAAACCCCTTGGGGAAATCCTTGGCCATGTGCCCCTCCTTGCCACACTTGTAGCAAGAACCTGCTCTACAAATCCCCTCATGACCCTTGCCGCACTTGCCACAAGTGCGGCCCTTCTGGTTCCCTGATCTCGAATCGGCGGGCTTGGCCCGCTTGGCTGTCGGCTGGGACTGTGCGGTCGCCGATCCCTCCCCTGAGACTCCGCCTCCTCCCTAGCCTGCGTCTCAAGCTCTATCGCCCTCTTCCGAACATTCGCCTGAAGCTCGGAAAATGTCCGATACGATGAGTTCGCCATGAACTCGCGGATGTCTCTCCTCAAAATGCTCAAATACCGACTCATGCGTGCCTTCTCGGAAGACACGTGCTCAAGGCAGAACATCGCCCTCTCATGGAACATCCTGGTGATCACAGTAACAGACTCGGTACCCTGCTTGAGGGTCAAGAACTCCTGGGCCAACCGTTCCCTTTCCACCGGGGGAACGTACTCATCACGGAACATAGCGGTGAACCTCTCCCAGGTCACTGCGGCAAGCTCTGCAGAAGAATAGTGCGCTGTCACAAACTTCCACTAGTCCTTCGCTCCCAAGCGAAGCTGGTTCAGCGCGAACCGAACTCTTAGATGCTCCGGACAAGAATACGTATAGAAGCATCCCTCGATGTCAAAAACCCATCTCATCGCATCAATCAGATCCTGCGTCCCATCAAACTCTGGTGGCTTCGTGTTGCTGAACTCCCAGAACAGCAACACATCACCACCCTGAGGCCTAGCAGCAGCAACAGCTGCGGTAGCTGCAGCGGCTGCAGCCTCAGTAACCGCTGCGTATCTCTCATCAAAGGTCTCAATCAATGTGGTCTTAATAGACCCAAACATCTCCAGAATCTCTGCGCGGATAGTCGTGGCCACCTCCTCGTGGATCATCTGACGAAGCTCCTCGTCACTCACACCGCTGGTCTCTGGTCTGTGGCGTGTCCCAACCATGATGTATCTGAAATACAACATATGAAATATCAGAGACTCGCTCGAGCATACTCACACTCGGCAACTCAGCCCTACTTGTTCCTTAGTACCCTAAGGATTCTTACTTGGACTGTGCACTGATCCGATGTCTTCAGTAGTACGGGCCCAATACTACCGTCCACACCGCATCAGTATTCACCCCAAGCCCTCCTCCTAGGATCCTAAATCCCAAGTACTCTACTCTCACTATGCATAGGCTACTCTCTAGCAGACCTCTCATAAGCTCCTCGCTGCTATCCACTCACTCTCAAGCATCTCCCAGTAGCAAAACTCCTAGGCTAAGGCATCACGAATCAGGCCACTCTAGTCCTAATAAGAATACCTAGCCTACTCTAGCATGCATAACATATGATATCATATCTCATAATACATAATATAAGAGTATTTTGGGAAATCACCGTTCGGGCGCTGGCTGATCGTACACACTGCTCTGCTCTGCTCTTTTCAAAACCTTTTATTCCTTTAGAAAAATTTTGTTTTATTTCGAAAAGTTTCTCAAATCCTCAGTTTGAGTTCAAATGCACCCGAAGGTGCATCCGAATCCCTCAAACCAAAGCTCTGATACCAACTTGTAACGTCGTAAGTTCCAAAACAATTTTTCACTTTTAAAAAAATATAATTTCATTCATAAATATTATAAATCTCCATGTATCACATATCAAATCCATAAAATTCATCCCAAGATCACAATACATAAAAACTCCACAAGTGTGTACTGATCATGCCAGTGCCTTCCCGCGATCCTCACTGGTACCTGAAACACATAACAGAAAACACTGTAAGCATAAATGCATAGTGAGTTCCCTAAAATACCACATATAACACATATTAGCCACTCGAGGCTATAACTCTGTGGGCCCACTGGCCCTGACTCTGTGGACCCTCTGGTCCTAACTCTGTGGACCTTCCGGTCCTATCTCTGTAAACTCTGGAATACACACAGCATAAATCACATAGAAATAATACAATGCAACACATCACATACATAGCATACAAGATACTCTGTCACATACTCTACTTACCACTCAAGGTAAAGTATAGTGAGAAGACTCACCTCGGGTAACTCGGATAATCTCGCACACGGATATACTGATCTAGCCCCCGCCTAGTCACATACACAATATCCTCAAATAAATAATGGCTCTTAAAGGCTAGATTAAATCCCTTTCTACAATCCCACAGAAGGGTAAAAGACCATTTTACCCCTCCTTGACCCAAAAGTCCAAATGTTGACCAAAACCATAAAAGTCAACGAAAGTCAAGAGGAGGCAGTACGCGACGCGTACCATCTCTGTACGCGGGGCATACGCCGGTGATCCATAATCGGGGTCTCAACCCCTTACGCTGCGCGTTCTGAGAGTTACGCCCAACGTAAGTCTCAGTTTCAGCCTTTCTTGGATTTTGGTCTTAAACGGTTAAGACATAAACTCAAACTCTAGATCCGACTTCTCTAAGATCACTTAATCCATAAAGTCGAGACCTTTAATCCTTTGCATGGCTGTAAAGGTCCCTAATCACTCTAACACCTTTCCTTCTTCCTCATAAAGTCCAGATCTCATGCATGGCTCAATATTCACGTCCAAGATTGGATTTTTATGAACATACAACTCATATTACCCTGAAATATGGCAGATCTAGGCCAATGGAGACCATTTGCTCATAAAGTCTCCACCTTGGGACCAAAAACCCTAAAAATTGGTCCAAGAAGCACAAATCAAAAATGACAAGGAAAGCTTTAAGCTTTTTACCTCAGAAAGAAGCTCCAACCTCTATAGAATTCGGATCTACTATTGTCCACCAACTTCTAGCTCCTAAAATGGCCTCCTCTTCTCTTTCACCACCTTGAAATGGCACTTTGAAGCTTAGAATACACACTCAAGCTTAATACGGGTTTTCTGCTCTCTTAGGGTTCACTCACTGGAGTATGGTGGCTGGGGATAAGGCCTTAACATTCCTTTTATAGTGTACAAGCCTCAAATTAGGGTTTGCATCTGGGCCTGCTACGCCCAGCGTAACCCTGGGTACGCCCAACGTACCTAGGCGAGTCCGCATCCAACTTAAGCGCATGAGTATGCGCAGCGTACTCTTCAGTACACCCAGCGTACTCATTTGCCTTAATATTTCCTTTAAGGGTTAAACTTGACAACTTGGAAAAGAAGAAGGGTTTAAGAGACGCACCTGAATTTCGGGATGTTACAGATGTTTAGCAATCAAACAGAAAACATTCCTTTGTTTCAAAAATTTTAAATTGTCTCTTTGCAGATAAATAAGTTCGTCCCTAGCCCTACTTAACTCTAACTCCTTTTGCTGAATCCACATCCTTCTCTCTTCACTCTTGGAAGACTCCCTGCTGAGTTGGTCAGTTAGGTTAGAATTTGTTAAGCGTGTTTGCATAAAACTTCCACTCAAACTAGAAAACTTGGATTTTAATTCATTTAAGTCTTTTTCATAGTTTGTTGTTGGTACTTTATGAGATTCAAGGATAGTTTGTACCTTTTTGATCAATTGATCGCATTCGCTGATCTTTTCGCTCATGGGCTTGGCAGCGAAGCATTTGTCTTCCACGACCTTCGCTTTCTCATGCTTACTTTCGGTTGTTACCATCAAGCATCTACCAGCCGACTCAGCAACTCCTCCTGTCGCCACATACGCTCTACCATACGTGGGTCGGCAAACCTCTTCATCCTCAGAGTCAGTTGACCATACTTCCATTCCACCGAACTCATCATCAACAACGTTTTCCTGCACAATCAAAGCATTCATAGAAACGTTAGCTGATTTCTTCTTCTTGATCTCCTCTAGCTTTCTCATGTAGTAGGCCTCGTCATATTCACCCTCCTTCTTCGCAGCCATCTTCCTCAGCATGCAATCCTTGGCAAAGTGGTTCTTGCCATGACAGTAGTTACAATCGTACCCAGAGTCTCCCACAAGTTTACTTTCCTTCTTTTCATCTTCCTTTTGGGTGCTGCTCTTTGGTTCTTCCTTCACCTTTTCAGAACTATAGCTTCCCTGCCAGTTTCAGTTCTTATTGATTGGGAACTTTCTACGAGCAAACTTTTTCGGGTTTGTGACCATCATAGCATATTCTTCATTGGTCAAGTCACATTTTGACATGTCGGCTTCCTCTTCTTCGTCTGCTACATTCTTTCTTTTAGAGACAAGAGCCAGTGAACCCACAGCCGAAACCAGTTTCGCTTCCTTTGTTACTTCGCTCTCATGGGATTTGAGAATGCCCATTAGCTTCGCTAGAGAATAAGATTTAAATTGTTCATGAGCTTTTACGGTTCAAACCACTGCCATCCATTTGGGCCTTAAGCCATTCATGAATGTAACCTTCTATTCAATCACTTTTCTTTCAATACCATGCTTCATCATCTTGCTAAGCAAGTGGTTGAAACGATCAAACGTTTGAATATGCTTTTCATCAGGTTTCTGTTCGAAAGCACCGAATTCAGAGAGCAATAAAGTTTGGATCGAGTGCTCCAGATCTTCATCGGTTGAGTATAGTTCCTTCAACCTATCCCATATCTCTTTGGCTGTTGAGCATGCGCTTACTAGACGAAAAGTATCGGATTGCAAGGCAAATCTGATCATCCTCATGGCCTTGACATTGCATAACAACTTGTCTTTTTCATCTTGACGGATCTTATCTTCGTCCGCCAAGAGTTTGTTAAACTCCTTTTGAGTCTTGATTGTCTGGTTCGTTCCAGAGTGAACAAACGGACCAATCGTTATTGCTTACCATATCAAGTAGCCATTGTCTTCAGATCCAACTACATAGTCTTCGAAGTGATGTGCCCATACTTCATAATCTTGGGTATAAAGAATGGGGATCCTTGTAGTTGATCCAATACTGTTGGAGATGTTGATCAGATTGATTTGAAAGTCGTCATGAGACATGATGAACTTGTTCTGTTAGAATCAGACTTGTAACTTTGAACTTAGGGTTTTAACAAAAACCAGAAAACTACCATTGATAAGAAGAGGATAGTTTCTTTTATGTTGATAAAAGCGGAAACCCTAAAGTATTCTTCAAACAGAAGAGATGCGTATGTATTACACAGTCTCCTGCTCTGATACCAATTGTTAGGATTATAGAGTTGTAGATCGATAGATTCAAATAGAAAAACAGTATTTAACAATGCAAAGAACACAAGAATGGATTAAGGATGTCGAATGATTAATCAATCACACCTCAGAAGAGCTCGATGAAGAACTTCGACTCTAGAGGTGTGTTAGGGTTACAATGCACGATAATAATTATAATTACTGCTTCTTTTATAGCTATACGTGCATGCAATGTTTATACTAACCCTAATACTTATCCACGGTTGGACAGGCCCAAACCGGGTAAACTATACATAGACTTAGAACCGAGCCCAAGACGCAACATCAAGACCCAACAGGGTGCGTGTAAAGTTTTAGATATTAACCAAGGTTCAAATTTAGGTATATTTGTAAAGGTATATTTGAGATCATTTTTTAAGTTTATGTGTTATGTGTCTTTCTATAATCACATGATGATGAAGTTGGATTGATAACTACTTCTTATGAGCTTTTGGTAAATCAACCATCAAACTATTTATCAGTTAGAGCAATTAACTTTGTTAATATGTATGTATCTTTATGTTGTCTCTCTCTTTTTTATGTTAAGAAAATATATTTTATGTACAAGAGAACATTATTAAACATGTATTTTATGTTATGTATATATTATGTTAGTTTCTATCGCTTATTTTGTTGTAAATAACATCGATGGAGTTTTGTATAATTGATTTTGATGAAAGGAGTTTACAATTATTATTCCAAATTGTTGGTGATAATGACAAATTAGAACGAATGATTTTTTAATATGATATGATTTTATTGCTGAAAACCAATAATTATGTGTGTTATAAAAATGAATTCTTTATGTTCTACAAAAACTTATATGGATTTACCTAATTTTAAATGTTTTTATAATAATAAAAATAAATTATCTTATTACATTTGTCAATTTTCTTTTTCCCTATTCGTTCTTTATCGTTAAAAAAAGTAAAATAAATACAATATTAATATTTTCATAAGAAAATATAAGTGATAAAATATACCTTAAGTGTAACACTCATTCTCCCCTAATTCACTCTTAACATATATATATATATATATATATATATATATATATATATATATATATATATATATATATATATATATATATATATATATAGGTCGCAATCCATAACAATTACTATAGTTTTGAAATTCAAATCACAATTTTATTTGGACCGTTCATTCTCTTCCAATATTTCATAGCTTTAAGGAAAAAAAATAAAAGTACAATAAAAATGTATGATAGTTTTTTTAAATATAATAACGAAAAATTTCAAATAAGTAGTTTTTAATTAGTAAAAAGTAATAACTGTTTAAAATAACGTAAAACTAAGGAATAAATTATATTATATTAAAAAATTATTGTTATTTGAAATAATAATTTTAATAATAATAATAATAATAATATAGGAAATAAAAAATATTCAAATAAATTATTTATAAATTAGTTAAAAATGCCTATAGTTTAAAATAATTTTAAATCAAAAACTTAATTTAATTTGATTCAAACACAATTTTTTATATCTTTCTTATCGTATAATTAAAATTATTATAATATTAGTTACAGCTTAGTATTATTTTTATAACATATAATTGTTAATATTTATATTACGTTATTGGGAACAAATCAAGAGTTTAAAACTCCCACTACAACTCAATAGTTTTTTATTTAAATGTAATTATGATTTCAAATTTAATATAATTTTCCTTTACATTCAAATTTTTTTTAAACTTATGATTATTAATGTGCAATGTTTGTTTTTTATTTTCCACTTATTTATTATACACATTGTAGCTATATTAGTAGTATATAAGTAAGTTTTGATTAAAACATCATATGTTTGAAAAGATTTGTGATTCAAAATGAAAGAGTTGAAAAAAAATAAGTTTTGTCGCATCAATGGTTATTTCAACACAAATTTTTTATAACAATGTTTCTATATAACAAATGTATGTTGATTTCTAAATATTCATTTTGAATGATTTAGAAGTGTTTAATAAGTTTTATTTGATGTAAATGTTATAATGTTGTAGTGTTTTTATTTTATTAAAAACTATTGTGTTTTTCATACTATTTGTTATTTGTTTTATATACAAATCGGCATACGTTTTATATATAGTTTCCACAACTTAAAACGTTCTATAAATCATCAAAAGTTATAGTATTTATTCTTTTCATACTAGTATGTCTTTTTTATATATAGAAATCAATATATGTTTGATATATAATTTACACAACATAAAACGATTTATAAAATCATATATTAATAGTGGAAATAATTAATGATATAATTTTATTAAAATTAATACAACTAATATGTTAACTGTAAAGTTTGTTTTGCTATTGACATTGGTTTTACATGTATTAATATTAAATCACAATTTGTTAAATATTATTATTTTAATTAAATAATTATGTTCACGCGCAACGCGCAGGGATTCTACTAGTTTATACATAACATTAGGGTTTAAATGTAAAAACTTATATTTATACAAAAAATTTGGTTTTTGAAATTATAAAAACAATATTTATATGGTTTCCAATATAAAAAATATATTAGTTTATACGGTTTCAAATAAAAATTGTCAATATTGTACGGAATAAAAAAAAATTATGTTCGATTTGGATAAAAACAGAATGTGAAAATTGAAAAAAATAAATAAAAATATAGTGTCAAAATTTAAAAAAAGTGAACACTTAATGACTTTCGTGTTGTTTTTTTCGATTTTAATATGTTCGGGTCAAATAATCAAATAGTGTCATGTGAGGGATAACAGATTAATCGGTCAAAATTGCAAAAAATAAAAAATCTTAATAACAAACAAAAAAAAAAGTAGTGGGCCAAAAATCGCTTTACATTAATAGATGCCGCCTCTAGTCAACTTGCGAACGTTATCCAGATAGTCAGATACTGAAGAACAAAATGGGCCAAAAATTAATCTATATCAATATTTGGGCTGCATTTTGTTTTTTTGTTTTTTTTGAAACGGCAAATGGGCTGCATTTTGTACCCGTAAAAATTTTGATACTATGCATAGCCATTGCCTAGCCGCCTCTAGCATGGGTCGAGATTGTGTATTTGATTAGAATGTAAAATGAATGTATCAATGCTACTTGTCAATATAGCTTTTCAATTAAGTAGCCCGATTTACGGAAAAGCAAAGTAGCATTAAAAAAATGAGTTTAAAAGTTTTAATACATACCACCAACACAATTGTCTAATAGATAAATAAGGTAGAAAATTTTCAGAAAAATCCTATTATTTTGAGAAAAAGTTACGAAAAAATTCAAAATTTTTTAATAGAAAAACCAAGAAAACCGACAATTTCATTCAATTTATTTCTTTTTGACCTGCAGAGCAGGTCACTTAACATTAGGCATGCCAAGGTGTAATCACTACTGATGTGGCAGCCGACGTGGCAACTGACGTAAGCTCCTTACTAATTATTAAAAAAGTTGATTTTTTATAGAATTAAGGGAGGGTGAATCGAACCCAAAGCAAACACATCACTAGCTGATCTAAAGGTTTCTTTCAATTTTAAACATTCACGTCATCTTCTAATCTAAAGGTTTCTTTCAATTTTAAACCTTCACTATCGTATATATGTTGGAAAATAACACATTAATTATATCCTTAGAACTATTTCGTAATACTTAGTATATGTTAGGTACATTTATATTATGTACCATAATGTTTGCCATAATGACTATTCAGTCCCTAGACTTAAATAAATGTAGTATGATGGATATGACATGACTCTATAACATGATAGGGATTAATTTTGTGGTTATATAAATCTTGTCCTTAAGGTGTAACTTGTGAAGTCAACACTATGACGTACATACGATCCAGAGGAGTTTGAAGGCTTTTCATTTGTGCTTGAGGGCTCTTCATTTATGCTAAGGCTCCCTATAAATATGGTGATCGTGGATGCCATCAGATATCATTCTCTCCATCAGAAAACTAGTTAGTACACCATTAAGGGAAGAAAGGAATCAATGTTATGGCATCTTCTTCAACAAAGCTAACACTTCCAAGTAAGTATGCTCCATGATCCTGCATTAAACCTATTAAATTCTTTGAATATATTCATTATACATTGTTTTTTTTTTAAATAGTAGAGAAGGAAGCGAACCTACGCAAATACAACACTAAAACACTGCTCTTACCGGTTGAGCTGGAGGGTATATTTGCTATAAGTCCTTCACACATTTATATATCCGAAGCTTTAGATATTATTATTATTATTATTATTATAATAATAATAATAATAATAATAATAATAATAATAATAATTATTATTATTATTATTATTATTATTATCATATAATTTTTTTCAAAACTATTTTACAACGAAAACCTCTTCTATAAATTTTATGTATTTTGTTTGTAAAAATTTTAAAATTTTTATTACAACATTTTTAAACTTTTTTTATAACAAATTAAAACATTTATTACAACTTTGTAACCTTTTTTACACTTTGATACAATTTTTATATAGTTGTTACTTTCATTTTTTTTAACATTTAATGTATTTTTACATTTTTTTATAAAAAAACATTTATAAAAAAATTTTAAAATAGTAAAATTTGTAAAAACAACTTAAAATTTTCAAAATCTTTTTACAACTTTTAGTAAAAAAATATTTATTTAAGAAATGTAAAATAGGGTACGTTAACATTAAACAGGGCGTACACATGACATAACTCATTAAATGATTTGTGGGTGCATGTGAGCACACATACTCATGAGGTATGCTGAGAGTACTCAGTAGATATGCATACCCTAATTTTTAGGGTTTTATCACTATTTAAGCATCCTTAACCCTCCAAAACCCTTTCCTCCATCAACCTCCATCTCCCAAAACGTCCGTTGCAAACCCTAGTTCTTGGTGTGTGACTTTTGAGCTTGAAAAATGTGTGTTCTTGTGCTTGTGAATGAGGAAGAAGGTGGTAGATCATCTTGGAAGCTCTAGGCAACTTAGATCAAGAAGTATCTCACCCTCAAGCATCCCTTGAAGGTATAAAGTTTGGAACTTGATGAATGTTTCCTTAGATTTTGCTAGTTCTTAAGCTTTTTTGGCTTTTTGGTCCCATAATCTTGGTATTCATGAGTATGGTTTACTCTAAACCATAAGAGCTGTCCTTTCAGACGTTTTTTGATTACTAGGAACCATAAAAATGTGATCTTGGTCCCTTTCTTCCTTCCATGCAAGAGTTATGATGTTTGGAATTGTGTATTAGTCAGGGTTTTGGTTTTTGGACTCCTTCTAGCCATAGTAAGTCAAATAGTTGGAAACTTTATGATTTAGAAGGATTTTTTGGACTTGATATGAAATCTAGAAGTGATGTCTTAATGGAACAATGTCTTAATGAGAAGTGTTTAGTTAGGATGAGTACGTTGGGCGTACTTAGTGGTACGTTGCGCATACTGGGCTAAGGCCCCGTAAGTTTGGCTAGGATCCATTACGCTGAGCGTAGTGACTGAGTACGCTGGAACCATAAAAATGTGATCTTGGTCCCTTTCTTCCTTCCATGCAAGAGTTATGATGTTTGGAATTGTGTATTAGTCAGGGTTTTGGTTTTTGGACTCCTTCTAGCCATAGTAAGTCATAAAGTTGGAAACTTTATGATTTAGAAGGATTTTTTGGACTTGATATGAAATCTAGAAGTGATGTCTTAATGGAACAATGTCTTAATGAGAAGTGTTTAGTTAGGATGAGTACGTTGGGCGTACTTAGTGGTACGTTGCGCATACTGGGCTAAGGCCCCGTAAGTTTGGCTAGGATCCATTACGCTGAGCGTAGTGACTGAGTACGCTGGAACCATAAAAATGTGATCTTGGTCCCTTTCTTCCTTCCATGCAAGAGTTATGATGTTTGGAATTGTGTATTAGTCAGGGTTTTGGTTTTTGGACTCCCTCTAGCCATAGTAAGTCATAAAGTTGGAAACTTTATGATTTAGAAGGATTTTTTGGACTTGATATGAAATCTAGAAGTGATGTCTTAATGGAACAATGTCTTAATGAGAAGTGTTTAGTTAGGATGATTACGTTGGGCGTACTTAGTGGTACGTTGCGCATACTGGGCTAAGGCCCCGTAAGTTTGGCTAGGATCCATTACGCTGAGCGTAGTGACTGAGTACGCTGGGAGTACTCAGTTTGTGTTGATTCTTTGACTTTTTGACTTTGAACTTTAACCAGGAATTTGACCAAGTTTGACTTAGGGTCATTTTGGGTAATTTGAATAGTAGTTTGAGATTAGATCCCTATTTATTGTATAGGTGACCGGTAGAGACAACAGTTGGAACAATGATCTGTTCAACTACATTTCAGACTGTGGGTTGAGTTTCCTCATTGTACTTGTGGGTTGAAGGCACCAATGCCGACCCAATAGATTATATATCCTAGTTTAGGATGTTGCTATGTTGTAGTGATCTGTTAGGATCTGCATGATTATTTATTGTTGTTATATGTTTTATCTGTTGCATATGTCGACATAGTGCAAGTAGATTGAGGCAACACTGCTCTATGCAGAAGCCAACAAACCTGGGAGCAAGCCAAACATAAGATGAGGGTAGGAAAGGCAAGTCAGAATTATGTTCTGGGCTTGGGAGCAATCCAGACATAAGCTATGGGCCGAAAAGGCAATACAGACTTATGTTCTGGACTTAGGAGCAATCCAGACATAAGCTGTGGGCCGGGTGGGCAATCCAGACTCATGTTGTGGGCTCAGGGGTAATCCAGTCTAATGGTTGTGGACCCAATAGGCATGTTGTTATATGTTGTGTGGTGGTATTTTAGGGAACTCGCTAAGCTTTGGCTTACAATTTAAGTGTTATGTTTCAGGTACTTCAAATGATCGGGGTAAGGCGAAGGCATGATCGTACACCTCCTTTAACGATATGTTTTGGAGATTTTATGATACTCTGGTTTTGGGATAATTGTATTCAATACGTGGTTTTTGGGTTTTGGTTGAAACAATGATTTACTTTAATTGAAAAATGAAATTTTTTATCGTGATTTTTGGGATGTTACAAGTTGGTATCAGAGCCCTGGTTTGAGAGAATTGGATGAGCATTCGTGTGAATCCATACTCAAACTTAGGATCTGTAAAAGTTTTTAAAAACTGTTTTCAAAAATTGTTTTCAAAATTGTTTTCGAAAGTAACCAAGGAAAGATGAGATGTGTATGATCATCCAGAGAAAGAAAGTATACCCCAAGATACCCACACTATTATTTGCTTATGATGATTATGATAAAACTGCATGCTAGTGTATAGGCTAAGGATCTTCAGGAATTGCATATTAGAATTGTCTGAGTTATGATGCCTGATAGCCTAGGAGAATTTCTTGTATGCTAGATGAAATTGACATTATTGCTATAGTTGCTTAGTGTGTGCATCATAGTTACATAACTAAGATTTTATAGCCTGAGAATGTTTGGTTTAGTCTTATTACTGTTTGATTTAGGCTGTGCATCATAGTATTCGACTGAGAATGTTTGATTTAGTCTTATTACTGTTCCTTGTCTGGTTGTGGGCTTAGCGTAGAATCAAGTATTTGACTGTCTATGGAATCCAACGTTATATATGATTAGCATGCACGAGCGGCTGCAAGGTTGGTGGAAGTTTCATGAGCGAGTATGGTTGTAGCAGGCCAGCTTGAGGAGTGATTATCCACTCTCGAGAGAGTGAGGATAAGATGTATGCATATCCTAGTTATTGAGCTTTGCGACCGGGTGGTCCATGACGAACCCTTGAGACAAATACGGGTAGGTGTGGAAGGTAGTATGGGCCCGTAGTACTGAAAGCACATGACCCGTACGCATAACAAGGAAGTCACGAACCTCGAAGGCGTAGTCTTTCCGTAATGATTGTAATAGTATGAATTATGGCGTTTTTGACATATTTTGGTTTATTTTCATTATGGTGTTCAAGAGAGGTTCTGGTTTAGGAGCTGGCGGCCCGAAGAGGCAAGGTTTGACGGATGATGATATTCGCGAGTTGATCGCCACATAGGTAGCTGCGACAGTTTGAGGTGCTATCCCAGAGTTTTATATGTCTATTAAGACCGCGATGATTAAGTTGTTTGATGAGCGGTATGTCGCTGTGTTTGAGGCTGCTGCTACTGCAGCTACCGCAGTCGTTACTGTTGCGGGTGTTGGGTATTAGATGTTGCGTCATTGGGCTTTTTATTTAGTATTTTGTATTAACAAGTTGGGCCTTTCCACTCGTATATATTTCTAGGGTTAGAGTATTTAAGGTGCATGCATGCATCATATTTTAGTTAAATCTTATCATTACGCTGTAACCCTAATCACGCCTCTACAGTAGCAATTTCTTATCGAGTTCTTCTGAGGCGTGATGTTTAATCATTCAACATTCTTGAATCTTTGTTGTGTTCTTGATTTACCTGTTCTTGAATCTAATCGATCATTAAGGATTTTAATCAAACGAACTTATTTGGTTGATCTTACAATTACTTTTCCTCGTTCTGTAAAAGGCTCACAAGGACCCAAGCAACTTTGGTTTCCTAAATCTGCTTAATTTTTGCAGGTCATTCGTGACAAGCAGTTTGACACCGAATGGTATATCGACAGTGGCTGCTCGCATCACATGACTGGAAGGAAGGAGGAACTGTGAGAGTTTCGATCTCTCACAGATGGTGGAAATGTAAAGTATGGAAACAACTCATTTAGAAAGATCAAAGGCTATGGGATGATAACGAACAAATATTTTTCAATTCGTAAGGTGGCGTATGTGGAAGGCTTACAACACAACCTAATTAGTGTTTCACAATTGGTTGTAGGGACGGGCTTGAAAGTTTCCTTTGACGATGAAGGATCTGAGATAAATGAAAAGAAAACGAAAGCAGTTCTCTTAAAGTCGCATCGAAAGGGAGAAATGTATCCTTTGAATCTGAACCCGATACGAGGGAAGCCTGACATATGCTTGCTTACGAAAGCACACTCTGATGATAGCTGGCTATGGCATAGAAGAATTTCGCACCTCAACTTCAAAGACATCAACACGTTTGTGCTTGGTGATCATGTGTGAGGGCTTCCTCTCTTAAAGTATGATAAGGAACATTTATGTGCATCCCGTGAAATGGGGAAGCAAAGCAGGAAAATTCATCCTACGATACTAAACACGAAAGTCATTAAACCATTGGAACTTCTACATATCGACCTTTGTGGACCTTCTGCAATAGAAAGTGTTGGTGGTAGTAAGTACATTCTCGTAATAGTTGATGATTTTTCACGTTTCACTTGGGTGTTCTTTCTTAAACAGAAATCAGAAGCTACTCTTAAACTCAAGGACTTTATAAAGAAAATTGAGCTTGAAAGCTGGTTCGCAATGTTTGCAGCGACAATGGGCTAGAATTCAAAAACCAGGCGTTTGAAGAATTTCTTGCTGAAAAGGGAGTCTCACACAACTTCTCTGATCCCTACACTCCACAACAGAACGATATAGTTGAAAGACGAAACCGCTCTTTGTGCGAAGTTGCACGAATCATGCTCACATTCGCATGTCCGCCTTTATACTTCTGGGCGGATGCAATTGCGAATGCTTGTTTCACCCAAAACAGATCTATTCTGAATAAGCGATTCTCTGTTACTCCTTATGAAATCTTAAACAATCGCAAACCTAATGTTAAGTTTTTCCATGTATTTGGTTCCAGGTGTTTCATTTTCAATTCCAAGGAACAGCGAAACAAATTCGATGTGAAAGGTGACGAGGGTATATTTCTGGGATATTCGCTGACCTCCAAGGCATATAGGGTTCTCAATAAAATTTTTAAATAAGATGGAAGAAACCTACTATGTTACGTTCGATGACAACTACTTGAAGAGGATTCAGTCGAAAGAGCATCAATCGAAGGAAATCTTTCCTAAGCCTAGTCCAGCCACTATTCCAATCTCCAATCTGTATGACGAATTCGTGCTACTTTTTGATGAACCAGAAAGGCTGTCACATCCGAAGCAAAAGCAGCTGACAACAAAGTGGATGAATTAAAGAAGATAATTGGTGACGCTGCGAAAGACATGCACAATCAGCCATCAACTACGAACATGCCTCAAGACACAAGCACTCCATTCTAGGGGATAATTCTGACTCCAATGCACGTACTCAGGGGGAGCAATCTACTCCACAAAATACGAACATTCCATTGCAGGGGAGGGTTACACTTCGTCTCTTTCTTCTGAACCACCTTCTGATACAAATGACTCACCTCCCACAGTGTCTCTAGAACCTCCATTCATAGGAAATTCTTCATTTCCTGAAGAAGAGGACCACTCGTCATTCGAGGGGAAGAATAAAGATGCGAATGACAATTCGGATGTTCAATCAGGATTCGAAGAAGTAAATGCTGAATTGGATCCCTCTTGTGATCCAAACTATCCTCCACTGACCAAATGGACCAAAGATCACCCGAAAACCCTAGTTGTTGGTGAAACTTCTGCAGGTGTTCTTACGAGATTTCAGCAAAAAGCGAAACAAACTGCATTATTCTATCAAGTAGAATATTGTATGTTTAACTCATTCGTTTCCAAGGTAGAACCCAAAACCGTCAATACTGCTCTTGATCATTCTGATTGGGTGCAAGCAATGCAAGACGAACTCAATGAGTTTGAACGAAACAAAGTTTGGAGGCTAATTCCAACTCCACCAGATGCATCGGTTGTAGGTTTAAAGTGGGTGTTTCGAAACAAAATGGATAAAGAAGGGAACATCATAAGAAACAAGGCGAGAATCGTGGTTAAGGGATATTGTCAGGAAGAAGGCATTGACTACGAAGAAACCTTCGCACCTGTTGCAAGGTTGGAATCTGTTCGCATCTTCCTGGCATACGCAACACACAAGAACTTTGAAGTGTTTCAGATGGATGTTAAATGTGCGTTCTTGAACGGAGAATTAGAAGAGACTGTATATGTGGAACAACTGCCAGGGTTCATAAATGAGAAATATCCCAAGCACTGCTACATCTTGGATAAGGCAGTCTATGGTCTAAAGCAAGCTCCGAGAGCCTGGTATGAAACTCTCACTCGTTTCCTTAAAATGTCCAAATTTAAACAAGGTTCAGTTGACCCAACCTTATTTCGCAAGAAAGAGGGTGACCACTTGATGATCCTCAAAATTTATGTTGATGGCATCATTTTCGGTTCCACGAATCCCAGCTTAACAGTTGAATTCCGAAAGGTGATGGAAACTAAATTTGAGATGAGCTCCATGGGTCCAATTAACTTTTTCCTTGGATTGCGTATAAGACAGGGACCAGAAGGTATTTTCATAAATCAGGAAGCATACACGAAGAACTTACTAGCGAAGTTTGGCATAGTGGGCGACTCTAAAGTGAAGGTTCCAATGGCATTCGGAACGAAACTGGCACCATCTCTGGAAAAACCAACTACTGATATGACCCTTTATTGTCAAATGATAGGATCATTGATGTATCTAACAGCTAATAGACCATATATTATGTTTTCCGTTTGTTATTGTGCTAGGTTCCAAGAAAATCCACACGAACCTCATATGGTGGCCGTCAAGAATATCTTCAGATATTTGAAACAAACTTCATCACTTGGCATATGGTACCCTGCGAAATCAGGCTTCTTCGTACAAGCATTTTCAGATGCTGACCTTGGGGGATGTGGATTAGATAGAAAAAGCACAACTGGAGGATGCCAATTTCTAGATGGCAAAACTTGTCAGTTGGCAATCCAAGAAGCAAACGCGTGTGTCCTTGTTAACAACTGAAGCTGAATATATAGCTGCTGCCTCATATACATCTCAAGTCCTTTGGATTCAAAGTCAGTTTCGTGACTATGGCTTAAGCATGAAACGAATCCCACTATATTGTGACTCTGAAAGTGCTATTCGTATTTGTCACAACCCAGTGCAACACTCAAAGACGAAACACATAGCACTGAGGTATCATTTCATCAAGGATCACGTAGAAGACGACAACGTTGAAATTCACTTCATGAGATCCGCTGATCAGTTGGCTGACATATTCACAAAAGCCTTGCTTGAAACAACCTTCAACAGAATTATTCAAGGCCTAGGAATGATGGAAGCTGAATCTGTACCGAAACCATCTTCGCTTTACTAAAGTTGTTGAAGCGAATCGATGCGAACGCTCGCAAAGACTCGCTGTCCACTGTTCATTTGTGGTTCGGTTTAACCAATATCCTTTTTTGCACTTTATGTATAATGTTTCAAAACTTCAAAAATCTTTTATTTGAAAAATCCAAAAATACAAAAACATTTGTTCTTTTTCTCTCTTGGTATCCTTTTCGTTTTTATTCTTGTTACGCGAATTGGCACGAGCGCTCGCTTTAATTCGTTTCCGATTTTTCCGGGACACGAATTGACACGAACGTTTGCATTAATTCGCATCAAATAATATTTTCTCGCTTTCAATTTTATTTTTGTCACGTGAATTGGCATGAACGCTCGCCCTAATTCGTTTCCGATTTTTTCGGGACACGAATTGGCACGAACGTTCGCCCTAATTCGCATCATCAAAATTATTATTATTATTATTATTTTGTTTTGTTTGATATTAATTTATTTTCATTTGTACATTATTCTATTTTATTCAAAATTCAAAAATAATTTTTTTGTTTTTATTTCATTTTCAGAAAATCTCAAACTACAAAAATATTTTATTTGTGTTTACTTTCATTTCTTTTATTTTCACAAATTTCAAAACACCAAAAATATCTTAAGAAGATCATGGAGGCACAGATTCATGTGATAGGGCAGGTATAACATTCTTTATCTATGTATTAACTAAGTGTCCCTAGAAGCATGCTGTTGTATGTTGTCTAAAGCCTCAATTGACTCGATGTGAAGCCTTAATGAATCGACTCTACCAATCGTTTCTTCCCAATTAGGCTTTTAAAATTTCATTAGTCATGAGCTACCTTACTCTTCTAGCTTTGAGTTAAGAGTTATCTGCTTAGTCACTTTCGTTTAGCAGAGGTACATCCGCTTCTCTGGAACCATCTTCACGTTTCTCCATTGCCTTCATAGTCATCAATGTAACCCTTGAGACTCTCAGCTATACCACTAAGGTTTATGGTTGCACAACATCTGTGTTAATGATCTTAGTTTTGTTCACCACGAACTGAGTGAAACCCCAAATCCAACACACTTACATGAATTGACGGTGAACAATTAAATGTTCTAGATTTTCACCATGGAATTAACGAAAGCCACTTTCGTGGTCTGTATCAAGGAATCTCTTTTTCTTTTGCGAGATCTTTATGAAGTGTTATGGTTCCAAGATACTTCTTCCCATAAGATCCAGTTTTTTTCTTTTGAGATTTCAAAAGCTTAATCTTGTCACTAAAATAATTTCTCACCTACTCGTTCAACAAACTACACTGGTTACACGATTACTTCATCCAACATTCGTTCTTATGTCAAGTTCGTTATTTGGTTGGAGAGTTAGGCACCCACTGAGCCTAATTAAAAGATGCCTTTCAATGTTTCTTGTCAAACATTTGATCGTATTTCAACGGGAAACCACACAGACACTTCTTAGTCTCTCTTGATTTTGAAGGAAGAGATCGTTGCCCGGGATCTATAGTTTCGTGTCTTTTAAGACATCAATAATATCCCACAGAAATATCCAACTTTATTTATTTTTCTTTGGAACACTCTCACACAAAGATCTCTCTGATTTTCCTAAAGTCTTGCTTGTGGTACTTATGGCATTTTCAGTTTCGCAGATTCAATGCTGATAAGTGTTATACACACAAGTTACCTTGTGTTTCAAATGCGAACGGCCGTATGAATATTTACTGAAACGAATGGAGATTGAAAGGATGAGAACAAGATAATGATGACGCGGCTGTTGGTGGATAAAATTTCAAAATTTAGGCGCGTGGAATTTGAATGCTTCCACTTATCACGCTGCCTGACACCTTTATCGGGGCTACAGCTGGCAAATCTCGCTTTTTCAGGCGTCGTTTCAAAGGAAATCACTCAATCGACGCTTCAAATTCTCTCTCCTGCATAATCGTATAATAGGATTTTTCATTCACAAAGTTACCTTTTACCACTATAAAATTCTCTCAAGAACCCTAACAACGATTTCTCTCTACTGTTCTTCTTCTTCATAAATCTACAACAATGGCTGTTTCTTCATCTGTTCATGATCAGACCGCTCACTCTTCACTGCTTTCCATCAAATAGAATCAAAACTTGATTCTTGGTTTGTCTCCATTCAAGTACGATTCTTTCATGATACCCATCATTGAATGCCTGAAGTACTCCCCTCTGGTCAATGCCTTAACTAAGGTTGAGTGCGTCCTAATGTCTTTACTCTCGAAGGCTTATTCCTCAGCATCGTACATCAAGGAAGAAGAACGCATCACCTTCGAAATCTCTGACAAGAAAACCTCTATCACCAAATCAAGGTTCTGTTCTCTACTCGGGCTTGCATACGACGACTCCATGGTGAATCCAAACTCAATTGGTGAATCCAGACTCAATCTCCATCGCAGCTATTTTGGAGATGTTCTATGAGATGGGGTATAAAGAACTTATTCCTTCTATCTCCAAGTTCAAGAAACCCAACTTGCCTCCTCAATGGAATGGTCTATTCACTCTTCTCTTCAAAGCCTTTTCTGAAAGAGTCATAGGTTCAGACTGTGCCAGTAAGCTTTTCATGACACTGATGTATGGTCTTTACCACATTATCAACCTTGATTATGGCACCGTTCTATGGGCTCAACTAGTGCAAAGTAGTCACTCCACTACACGACACAGTGAGATTTCCTGTGCTTGTTTGTGGACCATTGTTGTTCAAAGGGAAATTGAAAAACACCAAATCCCCATGATGAAAGATTCCCTGATGTCCTCGATTGCTACTTTTCGCACCGCCAAGATCATTATTCCTGGCAATTTGAAGTTTCCCTTCGTTGGTTCCATTCCGGAGACCATGTTTCATTGTGTTCCAGCTGCAAATTTTTTTTTGGAGGAGTACAAAAAGCTTCCATCTTCAGGAGCTCGCACCATTACTCCTGAGATGCGTTTGACAATTGATTAAGCTGACAAAGTAAAAAAGGGGGGGTAAGAAAAAGAAAATGAAAGAGGGTCCATCTGAGCCATCTGTCACTCCAAAGAAGCGAAAGGCTAAAACTGCTCCTTCTACAACCAATCCCAAAAAGCAAAAGAAGCCTGCTCGCAAACGAAAGACCCCGACACCAAGTGCAAGCGAAGGTTCGGAGTCTGACACTCAGTCAGCCATTCGCGTCGAGGAGGATGTGAACGTTCACAACACAGAGGAGACATCCAATCCTGAGGTAACTCCAACTCTCAATGATTATGTTCCTTCTCCACCTCCTTCCCCTAAAACCACCTCTATCCCAATTACTATTGCTCCATGCCCTCCACCAGTCTCTTCACAACCACAAACCAACATTCCTATCTCCATCCCACTGTTCACTGATTCAACAGTTCCTCCTACTACCTGAACCCCACCTTTCGTTTCTGTCAATGTATCTGATACGGGGGCTAAAACTTCAGGTCTCTCGTCTCATTATTCTCCTCCTGTTTCCCTTATTAACCGATATGACCCAGATATGGTATTTGGTGATGATGAAGATGAAGATCTTGGAGGTTTACTTACATTCCTTTTCAAATCCGAACTGAGAGTGAAGATGAGGTGCAGGTTACGAAAGGGCAGCTTCAGTTCCTTCATGAAAAGATTGACAAATTAATTCTCTCTGCCAAGGCTTCCTGTTCTGATGCATATGCTAAATCCACGGTAGATTCACTCTTTAAACGAATCTCGAAGGAGCATACAGCCAATGCTGATAAGATGAACATGGCTGTTGCTGATTCTGCTGAAGTTTGCAAGACCATGACCGAAAAAGTCGATAAACTAATTGATGAAACTACCAATTTCATGGACAACTTCCAAAGAACTTTCAATTCCAATACAACGTCAGCCAATGAAGCTTTAAAGAGTCTGGGCTCTCTTTTCAAAACTGAGAAGACAAAACTAGAAGAGATTCGCACTGGTCTGAAAACTAACCATGAAGCATTTCAAGCCACTATCTCCTCTCAGATTTTATAGCTTAAAGACGAACTGATAAAGGAGAGTAATATCAAGGACTCTCTCGCACTCAAGTCAGAAGAAGCAAAGGTGTTACGTGCCAAACTGGAAGCTTTAGAGAAACGTGTCAATGACTTGTTATCTGAGAGGGCTGTCATGCGAAGCTGTATTATGATGTCACAGGCATGCTCTTAGATATCCTTGAGACCAGGGATTCAATGCTCACCATCACAATTCGCAAGCATCTACTTGAAAAGGTGAGACCAGTTTTTGCAATGCTTCACAGATTAGAGGGTGTTCCGGAATCTAACTTCATTCCGAAACAAGGGGGAGAAGGGGCTTCAAAGAAAGTAGATCCTAAAGCTCCTGTTAAACCAGTTGCTACAGTTCATCCTATTGTCAAGAAAGAACCTAAGCTCAAACAAAAATTGTTCAGTGATGATCCCTTTATTGATAATGAAGAAGCAGAAGTGCCTGATGAAAAAGAACTGAAAAGACGAAAGGCTCGTGAAGCCGAACTGTATGAGCACCAACGTATCATTCGAGAGGTTGAAGAAAAGGAAAGAGCTGAGAAAGAGGCTCAGGCCACTCTTCAAAGCAAGAAGCTTCTGTTTCCCGAATGGACCTTGAAACGAATCCAGAATGATGCAGTCGATTTACCCAGTCAATATTGGTTACATCCAATTGTGTCTTTTGATCTTCAAAACACACAAGATTCGCAATTGGATCTACCAATCACTCCAAAGGCTTTCAGATTTCGTGCTTTCATGAAAATTGTGAACGTTCCAATCAGAGACAGTGGAGCTGATCAGATGTTGTTCTCGTTTTATTTGAAGCACATGAAGCCTCAATACGAGACTTGGTCCCTGAGCAAAATAACTGGTGTGAAAGTCACTGGACCGATCGAGACTGACAACTTTCCGAACGCGAAGTTCAAATTTGCAAGAGGTTCAACCAGTCAGTGCTACGAGTTCACTCTCACTGACTTACCCTGTCTCAACCCGAATGACCGGTTCGTTCTTTACAACATGCTGCTTAAAGGAAAAGACAAATACAAACCTGTCATGTCTCATCTCCAAATAATGATCAAGTCTTACATTCAAGAGATCGGGGAAATGGACGTAGAGGTTGCATCGGTGTTGCGAAAGAATCCTTTTGCTGTTCTTAAGGAATCTCCCAAAGACTTTGAGAAGCTGAAGTTGGGGAAGAACTACAGAAAGGAATGGTATGTGGTGTATCAAGCTAGGGAACGAATCGGTGCAGACTTTCGCAGAGGTTGTTTCTTCCTTTCTGACAAGCATTTGTTCACTACTAACTTCCTCGAGTATATTTTGGATATAGTGAGCAAATACAAAGGCAACAACAAGGATGACCTCAAGTGCTTCACTAATATGATTTTGTGGTACATGTAAGTTCGACAAACAATTTTTTGGCATCATTCCCAAAGTTTACAAAGTTCAGAAGCGAATCCAAGGCTAATGGTTTCGTGCCTCAATTGACGCAAAGGGGGAGATTGTTGGGTATTAGATGTTGCGTCATTTGGCTTTTTATTTAGTCTTCTGTATTAACGAGTTGGGCCTGTCCACTCATATTTATTTCTAGGGTTAGAGTATTTAAGGTGCATGCATGCATCGTATTTTAGTTAACTCTTATCATTACGCTGTAACCCTAATCACGCCTCTACAGTAGCAATTCCTTATCGAGTTCTTCTGAGGCGTGATGTTTAATCATTCGACATTCTTGAATCTTTTTTGTGTTCTTGATTTACCTGTTCTTGAATCTAATCGATCATTAAGGATTTTAATTTTAACATCAGGTGTTTAGGGGAGAGGTTCCTTCTAGTATCGGGACTTTAGCAACACAAAGCCCCCGGAGTTTGACGGGGTCAAGGACCCGATTGTGGCTATGAGGTGGTTGTTTGACGTGGAGGGTTGTTTCTTCACTTGTACGTGCCCAGAGGACCAGAAGGTCAAGTGTGCCATGAACCTTCTTCGGTTGGGGGCGAAGGACTGGTGGAGGCTAACGAATGGTGCTTATGCTCTTGCGGAGAAAGCCGTAGTGACTTAGGAGCAGTTTAATGAGATGTTTCTCACTATGTGTGTTCCCATGGTGGAGAGAGATAGATTATCTCAAGAGTATCTGTCTTTGAGGAAGAAGACATAGTCAGTGACGAAGATCACCATGATGTTTACTAAGAGGGCTCTTTTCGGTCCTGAGTATACTGCTTTGGAGTAGGCTTAGATGTCGAGGTACTTGATCATGATCAAGACTCAAATTCGGGAGTTTGTGTTTACCCAACGATATCGTACCCTCGCCGAGCTTTAGGCATTCGTGCGGACACGAGCGATTGAGATTAAGACCCAGACAAGGAAGCAAAGACATGATCCGGTTTAGTGACAGCCAACTACCAAGTGGTTCAAGCCCGCTGATATACGATTTGGAGGCCAGAGGGGCCACACTTTTGGCAAGTGTGGCAAGGTTCATGAGGGTGTTTGTCAATTTTCTTCTGGGTTCCACAAGTGTGGCAGAGAGGTTCATATTGGTAGGGATTGTCTTTAGCTAGCCCTAGTGTCGAGCACCAAGATTTTCTATCATTGTGATCAGGTTGGCCATGTAAAGGCCAACTATCCCTAGCTCGCCGTAAGACCGGTGCAGGCCCCGACTCTGGCTACATTGAGGATTACAAATGGACGACATGGGTGAGCTAAGGCTCTGAAGGCCAGAGGTCGTGCTTTTTAGCTCACCGCAGAGGAGGTCAGGGCGGCGATTGACGTCGTTACTGGTATATTTACATTTATTATTCTATCAAGTTATTTTGTTGCATGCTTATGATCATATTTATGTTAGGTACTTTCTTAGTGAACTCCTTGCTTGCTCTTGTGCTTTTTGACTCGGGTATGAGTCGTTCCTTTGTGTCTCGGTCCTTTACTAGGGGTTTTGACATGCCTCTTGGTGAGTTGGAGTGCTCGTTGCGAGTTTCCATCGCTAATGAGCACAGGGTTTCTGCATCGAGCATTTTTCGGGATTGTATCTTGGAGATATTTGGGGTGCCTTACCCAATCGGTTTGATTCCCAAACCTATAGGGGATGTGTGTGTGATAGTAGGGATTGATTGGTTGAGTAGATTTGGAATCATGATCGACTGTGAGGGTCAGCGGGTAGTAGTTCGAACCCCAAGTGGAGGAGAATTGATTATTTATGGAGAGGGTACCAGAGTTGAATCAACCTTTTGTTCTGCTGCTATGGATCAATAATATCTACATCATGGATGTATGGGTTATCTGGCGTATGTGGTTGTCACTCGGGTAGAAAAGGGGGTTTCGGTTTCGGATGTACCTATAATCAGAGAGTTTCCAGATGTCTTTTCGGAGGAATTACCCGGTGTGCCTCCCGCGAGGCAAGTGGAGTTGGTGATCGATCTGATCCTCGGTGCAACGACAATTGCTAAGGCGCCATACCGATTAGCACCACTAGAAATACAGGAGTTGTCCTCTCAGCTTCAGGAGCTGTTGGGTAAACAGCTTATCAGACCGAACAGTTTTCCATATGGAGAACCGATCCTGTTTGTGAAGAAGAACGATGGGTCTCATCACATGTGTATAGATTATCGAGAATTGAACAAGTTGACGGTGAAGAACCGTTACCCACTTCCACGAATTGATGACCTCTTCAATCAGCTGCAGGGTGTATCTTGGTTCTCCAAGATCGATTTGAGGTAACGGTATGATCGGATGAGGGTCAGGGAGGAGGACGTGGAGAAGACATCGTTCCGAACCCGTTATAGTCATTATGAGTTCATGATGATGTCGTTTGGGCTCACCAATGCGCCGATGACATTTATGGATTTAATGAATCTGGTATGCAGTCCGATGCTCAATCGTTCGCTCATTGTTTTTATCGATGGTATACTGGTCTATTCTAAGACTAGGGAGAAGCATGAGGGCACCTCCGAGAGATGCTGGGAGTTTTAAGAAGGGAGAGGCTTTATAACAAATTCTCGAAGTGTGAGTTTTGGTTACAAGAGGTCCAGTTCTTGGGACACCTTGTTAACCAGAAAGGAATTTTGGTCGACCCGACCAAGATTGAGGTTGTTATGCAGTGAGAGGTCCCGAAGTCTCCCTTGGATGTTTATGCATGATTTCTCCAAGGTTGTAGTACCTCTCAATTGTCTGACCAGGAAGGGCGTGGATTTTTGTTGGGGGGCTGAGCAGTAGGCTGAATTTGAGACACTGAGACTATGTGAGGCCCCGATGTTGACCCTCCCATAAGGCGTGGAGGATTTTGTTGTTTATTGTGATGCTTCCATTAGGGATGAAAGTGGGTCCAAACCCGACCCGATTGGACCCGGACCCGGAAAACCCGGAAACCGGAATTGGCGAATTATAAGACCCGAGAACCAGACCGGTATAAGGGAACCGGTTCCGGTTTGATTCCGGGTATCGGACCGGGTAAAGTGGGTATGGAACCGGTTGGAACCGAAAATTGTTAATAGGAACCGGTTTCATGTATTAGACCCGTAAACTTGGAAATATAAATGTAAAAATTTACGTATTAGTTTCTCATATATAATGGAAAAATAAATACAAGTCAACTTCTTAAATAACTTCTCATATAAAATGGAACGTAACATGTTAGGAAAAGAAAAAAATAGTTTTATTTTTTGGCTGCAAGCTATAGATTTAAACTGCCACAACATTTTTTTGGGCTGCAATACTTAATGTATGGACAACAAAAGGAATGCAATTTGCATATATTTTTCCTTATTACAATAAGTAATTAATTTTTAAAAGAAAATTGTGTTGCTTCATGCTCGACAGAAACAAAAAATAATAATAATAAATGATAATTTTTTTCTTTGGGCAACTTCCTCGATTTAATGAAGGCAAAAAGAAAAAAAAAGAATTCAGTTACAAGATCTCTGTAATGGAAGGGCAGAACTTTTTTTTCTCAATTCATGGGCAAGTTTTCTTTCCATTTAGCAATTGTTTGGGAGTTGGGACTAATACAATGTTTTTCTTAAAACATTATTATTTAAACTTATTTCTCATCAATTATGACGTTGTTTTACAAGAGATGGACACATAGCAATATATTTCATATTTTGCTTGTCCAAGATGGTGACTTAGGAGACTGATGTCGATCACAATTGCTAAGGAAAAAAATCGATAATAAGGCTTGCTTGGGTGCGTATCTAATGGATAGATCAACGTAATAAAAAAACTTCTCTACATTCCGCGTCTTTATTAGCATAAACCGGTTCCGAACCAATTACCCGGTTCTGGTTCTTTTACCCGGTTCCGGTTCTTTTACCCGGTTTACCCGGACCCGATAAACCCATTACCCGGAATACCCGGAACCCGGATAAGGTCATTATTAAAACCCAAAACCCGGACCAGTTTAGCATATTCCGCTTCAACCGGTTTCGGTTCCGGTCTGGTTCCGGTTCCGGTTCGGTTTTCCGGTTCTAAATCTCATCCCTAGCTTCCATCACCGGTTTGGGGACAGTACTCATGCAGCGAGGGAGATTTATTGTGTATAATTCTAGGTAGCTGAAGTCGCATGAGGCTCGATATCCGACACATGATTTGGAGTTGGGGGCGATGGTGTTTTCCATCAAGATTTGGCAGCATTATCTTTATGCGGTCCGGTGTACGATCTACACTGATCACAAGAGTATGAGATACCTCATGGATCAGCCAAATGTGAATATGAGACAGCATAGATGGATTGAAGTGGTCAAGGATTATGACTGCGATATTCTTTATTTCCTGGGGAAAGCGAATGTGGTCGCTGATGCTTTGAGCCGCAATTCGACTAGTTCTTTTGTTTGGGGTTTATGTATGAGGATTTCTATCGATTCGCCGCTTTTGGTTTTGATAAAGGAGGCTCAAGACAAAAGAGTCAAGAAGGTAAACTGGAAGCAGGAGAGAATTAGGGGTGAGATTGATAGGTTTTCTACCGATAACCGCAGATTATTGACTCGGTGTGGTCGGGTTTGGGTACTAGATTTTGGAAGGGTCAGACAGACTGTGATGGAGGAGCCACATATGTCTAGATTTTCGATAAACCCTGGAGCCACAAAGTTGTACCGGGATTTGAGACTCAGTCACTGGTGGTTGGATGGTCAAGGCCAAGTAACAGAGGCCTCATGGAAAGCTTCATCATTTGGAGGTTCCCATGTGGAACTAGGAACATATAACCATGGATTTCATCAGCAAGTTACCCAGGACGGCTAAGAGATTTGATGCGATTTGGGTCATTGTGGACCGTCTGACCAAGAGTGCCCAGTTATTGGCTATTCGGGAGAGTTCCTCGGCCGAGAAATTAGCCAATGTTTATGTATGCCAGATCATTCTCGGAATGGTGTTCTAGTTTCTTTTGTATCTGATCGAGATGTTTGGTTTACTTCGCGATTTTGGCAGAGGTTCCTTGAGGATATGGGTATGAGATTGCACTTTAGCACCACTTATCATCCGAAAACTGATGTCCATAGCGAGCGGACCATCCAGATGCTCAAGGATATGTTGACAGCCTGTGTTATTTATTTTGGTGGGCGTTGGGACTCCTACCTTCCCCTGGCTGAGTTTTCATACACTAACAACTATCGCTCCAGTATTGGTGCACTGCCATTTGAGCTTATTTATGGAAGGAAGTGTCGTACCTCAATATGTTGGGGGGAGGTCGGTCACATGGTCATGGGAAAGACCGAGGTAGTCCTTTAGACGACAGAGCTCATCCAATAGATCAGGAAGAGGTTGCAGACAGCTCAGAGTCGGAAGAAGAGTTATGCTGACAGGCGTCGATCCGAGTTGGAGTTCCAAGTTGGCGATATAGCTTTACTGAAGGTATTACCCTGGAAGGGTGTAATACGCTTCAGGAAGAGGGAAAGTTGGGGCCTTAATATATTGGGTCGTTTCGAGTATTAGCCGGGGTAGGCAGGGTAGCCTATCGGTTAGATCCACCTGATGAGCTCAGACATATTCACAACACCTTTCACATTTCTCAGCTATGGAAGTGTGTAGCTCATGATTCGGCAATGGTTTCATTGGATGATATTCAAGTTAATGAGCATTTGAACTATGTTGAGAGACCATTAGTGATTTTGGATAGGAAGACGAAGACCATTCATAACAAGGTGGCCCCATTGGTCAAAATCCAGTGGCAATATCAGAAGGGTTTCGATTGGACCTTGGAACCCGACACAGAGATGCAGGAGCACTACCCTGAGTTATTTGCATCATCGTAGTTCAAGGATGAAGTCTGCTTCAAGTGGTGGAGAATTGTAACACCCATACATCAGGTAATTTCCTTTTTGACCTAATAGTATGAATTTGTTGCAAATTTGGTCCTTGCACCATGCGTACTTGGGGCGTAGCTCATTACATGAATCGCGGGTGCATGTGAGTACATTGGGCGTACTCATGAGGTACGCCGGGTGTACTCAGCAGGTATGCAAACCCTAATTTTTAAGGTTTGAGCACTATTTAAGCATCCTTAACCCTCCAAAACCCTTTCCTCCATCAGCATCCATCTCCCAAAACGTCCCTTGCAAACCCTAGTTCTTGGTGCGTGACTTTTGAGCTTGAAAAATGTGTGTTCTTATGCTTGTGAAGGAGGAAGAAGGTGGTAGATCATCTTGGAAGCTCAAGGCAACTTAGATCTATAAGTATCTCACCCTCAAGCATCCCTTGAAGGTATAAAGCTTGAACTTACTGATTGTTTCCTTAGATTTTGCTAGTTCATCGATTTTTATGGTTTTGGTCCCATAATCTTCGTGTTCATGAGTATGGCTTACTCTAAACCACAAGACCTGTCCTTTCAGACGTTTTTGAGTACTAGGAACCATAAAAAAGTGACATTGGTCCCTTTCTTCCTTCCATGGAAGAGTTATGATGTCTGAAAATGTGTATTAGTTAGGGTTTTGATTTTTGGACTCCTTCTAGCCATGGGAAGTCATAAAAGTTGGAAACTTTATGATTTAGAAGGATATTTGGGACTACATCTGAAATCTAGAAGTGACGTCTTAATGGAATAATGTCTTAAGGAGAAGAGTTTAGTCAGGATGAGTACGTTGGGCGTACCTAGTGGTACACTGCGCGTACTGGGCTAGGACATTGTAAGTTTGGCCAGAATCCATTACACTGAGCATAGTGACTGAGTACTTTGGGCATACGTAGTCTGTGTTGATTCTTTGAATTTTTGAGTTTAACCTTTGACCAAGTATTTGACCAAGTTTGACTTTGGGGTATTTTGGGTAATTTGAATAATAATTTGAGATTAGGTCCCTGTTTATTGTATACGTGACTGGAAGAGACAGTAGTTGGAGAAATGATCTGTTCAACTACATTTCAGACTGTGAGGTGAGTTTCCTCACTGTACTTGTGGGTCGAAGACACCAATTTCGGCCCAATAGGTTATGTATCATGGTTTAGGATGTTGTTATGATGTAGTGATTTTTAAGATATGCTGTGAAATCCCTAAATTTAGGGTGATTTTAAAAATGTTATTTTTACTTATTTTGAAATAGATTATTTCTTTTGTTGCGGAATTGGTCCCAAATATTATTTCAATGTGAGATAATATTAACATTAAACATTTCTGAAGAAACGTTCAATATTGATATCTTTTCAAAACTTGGGATCTCATAACTTATATAAAACATAAGCATAAACACGCCTTACATTAATTTATACTAATGATATACATCTCCTTTAATCTCTTAGTGTAATGTATCTTCACATCGGTACTTGTGATACAAATAACTGAGTGGGTCAGGTTGGGAAACATGGTGAGTACAGAGGGTTTTAAACCCACAATAATATATTTAATATGTTTAGTTATCAAACAATTAACCCAATTACCCATCCCCGTTTTATTATTTATCCATCCCTACATATTTATCCTAAGGGTCATCTCCTACATCGCATTTACCTATCATCACCTACATCGCATTTCCTTATATGTGTGTTGCTAACAGTTTTTCCTAAGGATCATTGCCTACATTGCATAGATAGTAATTTTTTGGTGATTAATCCCCAATACGTGTCCAATAATGGTTAGAGTATCATCACATGAATACGTACTTACTACATCGCCTGAACTCGTAATTCATCACCTACAGGTTATAAATCTATCGGTGTTTCCACATGACTTGCTTAGATTAGTTAGTGGTCGCCATCTATACTCTAGTAGATGACTAAATCGGAACATCGCAAGTCAAGTTCAAGGAATCTCCTAGTCGTGTCCTATTTATCATCACCTATTTATCATCACCTATTTATCAGTACCTATCTACCATCACCTATCTATCATCTCCTATCTACCATTTCCTATCACTACCCAACACATATTTATAAGTGTATAATTCTTATATGATTAAATCAATTTAAATGTCATATCATATTATTATATCTAACACATAACATTTTCGACACAAATAATAAGCACATAAAGTATGTAATTATCTAGATACTTCATATCTATGTGTAAGATGAAAGTAACTATGTACTCACTTGATAAAAGTGGATGCCTCGGAATTTAGGCACAACCTCACCTTAGCACTTTCAAGGACCTACATGTATAACACTAAGTCTTAGGCTAGTTTCATAATCCCGTCGGCTAGTCTAGATTCCTCACTAATCCCAATGTTTACATGAAGATCTATCAAGTAAGGATCAACCAAGCATGACAGTTGGGAGGCATGACCATTTCGACGTGTAGCCTTTCTGAAATCCAACAACCAAGCCAACATGACCATTCTAGACACCTCTCCCGTAAGTAGATGGATCAGTATTATAACTAGAATTACTGATAAATCTTACTTATAGGTTCATAATAACGACTATGACTATAAATATAAGTTACACTGAAAGCGATACGAGTGTAGCTTAACTTACGAATATTTCTTAGACAAAAGTATGGAAATTGCACTAGCATAGCTTCTACATGCTAGCTATTACTACTTCAGGGATCACATGGCTTCACCGCAGACTAAAATAAGGGAAAATGGGCTAAAAATTGAATGAATTCGAGGGGAATGAATTGAAGAGGTGTGAATATCGAATGGGGGCTGAAGCTCTATTTATTGTCACACTTGGAGTGCACGATGTGAAAATGGGGTGCAAGTCACGCATTTGAAGGCGACATTTCCCCAGCCACTTTGTGCCACGTGTCGGCCTGTCTGTGGTCAGCGTTTTAACCTTCTAGAAGCGCGCGTCGTGCACCGCGTGCGGCCCAAAATGCAGATTTTTTAAATTCCGTAATTACTTCTTACAAGCTTCGTTTTTGGCGTCATTTATATCCCCAAAAAGCTCTCGACGAGATCTACAAATTTCATTTAGACTCCATCAGCTAATTTGAGTTTATTTTTTGTCCATAGTTTTATACGATTAATTGATTTTGCTAAAATCATAAGTCTCTCGTACGGACTCTGTTTTGTCATTCTTTTTCTCAAATTTCCTGTCTTACTGAGTACTACAATTTTCTTTTTGGTGACTTTATCTAAAAGTCAACCATTCTCTTCGTATATTTTACGTCACACATTCCTTGTGTGCAACTGGCTTTTATATCTTTATAAAAACATATCTAATTCATATAGAGTCGGATTTCTACGAAATTTATATTTTCGGGATCGGGGCGACGTGTACTTTCTATATATATATATATATATATATATATATATATATATATATATATATATATATATATATATATATATATATATATATATATATATATATATATATATATATATATTTATATATATATAACACCAGTCAAAATAGGTCAATAGACAATCACATGTGATTATGCCAATCATGTAATGTGATGTTGGTAAACTAGTAATGTGATTAACGTACTGTGTAGTTGAAGATAAATTTTAATACAAATATGAACTTTCTTTATGATGCAACACAAAGTATATTTCCATACAATTCCAAAAATATAGAGAACGTCTGAATCTGACTTCGCATGAAGAAGTTATGATAAACCGAACACTATAAATCTCTATAATAAGAGGAATTTAAAATAGAATTGGAATTAGCTATTTGAGTCTAAAAGAGAGTTGTAGTACTCGTAAATACCTACGCGTGGATATAAAGAACATCAAAAACGGAGTTCATATCTGAAAGTTACGACCTTCCGAAGATTCAGCTGTCAGAAACCCTAATCTGACTGAGCTCACGACGTGAGCACAGAAACTCACGACGTGAGGAGTCATTTTGCCACATCTCGGAATCTAGAAGGTGTGTTACGAGGCTACAGAGGGATAAGATCCAAACTCACGATGTGAGCAAGGATATCTCACGACGTGAGGAGTCACATGGCCACCTTGCGAAGCTAGGGACGCAAACGGCAAGTGTACGAGGTGACCAACCATGGCTCACGACGTGAGACCATATGGATCACGACGTGAGAGGCCAAAAATCTTATTATAAATAGCATGTATGACTTCAGCTATTCCTACACCTAAACTTCTTTCCTTTCTCTCATTTTCTGAAGCCCTCTTGCATCCCGAGCCCCGACGACCTCGTACCGCTGACCGTTTCTGCTTAGATTACATAAAATCACCCTACTAGGGTGAGTTTCACGGCCCCGCTTTCTAATATTTTGGGGGAAAACGCATGCTAAATATTATATATACGTTATTATTATGTCTATATGATAGTATATTAGTATCAACGTTGATAGTTATAATAACCGGGATATAGTTGTTTAAATATAATATTTTGAATATATACAACTATTATCAACTTGTTAGCATGTTATTATACTAATGTAGATATTGAGTTATACCTGGGATTCTATATATATGTTGTGTACGATATAGTTCCAAAGTTGTATTCGGAAGTTCTATATGTTAATTTATAAAGTATGTTGTTATTATTGGTTTTATGTCAAGCTAAAACTTGGTATGCTATATGTTGTTATTGTTAGTTTTATGTCAAGATAAAACTTGGTATGTTATATATTGTTATTTTTGGTTTCATGTTAAGATAAAACCTGGTTTTTCCTCAAGTTATAGCTGTTATACTGCCTAAAGTAATATGAACTTAGGAGTAATGTTTAAAAGCAAAGTCTAATAACTTAAGGTTGTAGACACGAAAATGCTTTTGTTGTTAGAGCTATAGGAAGCCGTCGAATTCTACATGATTAATTGTATTCATCAACTAAGATTGGGGATCTTAGCGGAAATCCTCTGAACTGTAACCGTTAATCCCGTGTGAGCGAGGAAGTCGTGTACAATTAGTATATTGGTTGACCACCCCAGTTGTGATTGTTAGCTACAGTCAACCATAAGCGAGTGACGAACTATTCTTTAATTTGTTATTTGTTCTGGCGTCGATGAAGCGTGCGGTGTTCCTCATGGAAATCATGAGTGGGTTCTCCTCATGGAAATCATGAGTGGGTTTTATCAGAGGTATTATGTCATAGCAGTGGTTACAGGCTCATGGTAGCAAATTGTTAGAAACATTATACTTTGTCGTCATACAAGTATAAATGTTAAGTATAAGTTTCCCCATACTTATACCCTAGGTACATGGAACGTTTAGGTATATCACTTAATTGATAAGTAAACTATTATACCCAATATATCTACTAAACGTTGGAGAGTCAAAATGATACTTTCAAAACTATACTTTTGAATTTGGAAAAGGTATTATTTTTATATGGAGTCAAAACCTGTGGACTCACCAACTTTATGTTGACGTATTTTAAAATGCATGTGTTTTCAGGAACTTAAAAAGCTGGTATGTATTCGAACAGGAGAAGTTTTACTATTACCTTTCTGATCATTAAGAAGTATGCCATAGTCGGATATTATGTAATAAGTACTAGGAAAACAATAATGTAACTTTCAATTATCAAATAAAGGTATGTATTTTCTTTAGTACTGTTCAATGTATGTTATATAACTGTGATACGGAGAATGAAGTTACATCACCTGGTGTTTCCGCCGACGGCCGGGGTGTGACAATATATATATATATATATATATATATATATATATATATATATATATATATATATATATATATATATATATGTTGATTTTTCCTATTTTTCTTAATACGAAACTTATATTATATCTTAAATGCCTAGCCTGATTTTGCGGACGTTACATTTGTCTCCCCCTTAGGATTCTTACGTCTCGAAATCATCAATAAAACAAGGCTTGTATAATGACTCAGCACGTTACCTTCTCATCCTATGCAATAACCTTATCTCTTATGTCTAATCTATTAAGTTTCCAACTTATAGACTTCTTGACTATTGGCAGTGCTCAATCCTACTCCTACTCTTCCTTCATATTTCGATCGCTATTGGGCGCTCTTGTTCCTTTTTAGAATTGACTTAATCTAAGATAAGGTCTTTTTACTTTGATTATCGCAACAGACCTATAGGTCGTGTTCTAATGACCTCTTATTGAATGATGCAACGAATAAACTCAGGTCTCTTTGAGTTAGACTCCTACATCGAGGATATCTTCTTTCATGTTCTAGTGTGATATAATCACATTCTATCATGTATCATTTCTAGCTAAAGGCTTCTTGATCTTAACAACGAACGTGATACCTCTACTGATCGCTTCGATTATATTTTCCTTCAATCTAAAGGCGGATGCTACATCGATCTTACTTCATAGGTTAGTCGGAATTTATTCGGTATGACCACTAGGGTTGGAATAATAATTATCTTTGTACTCATTATCGAAACAAAGGTAATAACGGAAATGAATAAAATAGCTGAACTACTTAAAGACCTGGTAACCTTGTGACTTTCCTTGATCCAAGTGCGAGTCCTATGTTTCTGGTAGTATAGACCTCAAATACCTTTCATACCTACTCATACTCGTCTCAAGTATTGTCTTGCAGTCCACTAAATCACCATATAAGAAGATCAGACAACAACTTAACATATTGAGTCATTTAACATAATTAGGGATTATACTACTTCTTGACACCGATTACAATATTTATTTATGATACATTCCTATTACATCAGGCCAGACACCCTAATACTACTCGTCTTCTTCTTCATATCCCATACTTGAATAAGTCGTCCTCTAATCCGGACCTATTGTTTTCTCATCAAGGATCATATGATATGCCTTTGCCTTCGGCTTTGGCGGCACATTTTGCCTTGCTGCCTCGCTTTTCTTTTGGTAGTTCTTTGAAATATGCCCACCATCTCCACATTCATAACACTTTTTGTTATCAAATGTACAATCTCTGGAATAGTGACCGGTCCTCCCACACTTATAACAAGTCACTTCTCCATTGCATTTTCGTAAGCGCTTCTTCTTGCACTTATCACACTTCTCACACCACTTGGCTTCACTGTTACCCCCAAATTTCTTGTCATCAGGGTCAAATTTGTGAATCTCCCTTTCTTATCAGATCTTAGAGATCCCTTCGGCTTCCTCTTCTCTCGTCTTGCCGTTATCTATAGACCTTTCTCCCGAAGTTGGGTCTCCACATTCTTGGCTGTTCTGACGGCTGTCTTCGAAGTAGTTGCCATTTTCACCGTTGGACAAAAGTATGCTGACAACCCATTAGCAAAACTCTCTATCTTGGAGAGTTCAGTAGGAACCAAGTAGGGGAATAGCTTCTTCTTCTCGGTGAATGCGATGACATACTCTTCAACACTCATCTTCCCCTTCTTCAGGTTCTAAAACTCGTTATTCATGTCTATCAAATCCATTTCAGAGAAATACTGCATCTTCAACTTCTCCACGAACTCTTCCTAAGACATCTTCATGGCTTCTCCCTATGGCATTGCATCCGCTAACAACTTCCACCAACTTAAAACTTCGGTCTTTTGTTGTCTAATTTTAAAGACGGTTCTCTGCTTGTTGCTGCAGTTTCAACTCTCAAATACCATCTCCATCTAGGAGATCCGGTCCATAATCTCTACTGGATTTGGGCTTCCCGAACGACTTGGCGGCTTGGCACCCAAGAAGTCCTTATACCTACACCCATCCTTGTCAATCCCTCTGTCCAAATTGTTCCTCCTTACCACTTGGGTTTCAGCTTGACTCACAGTTCGGCTGTAATTGTAACTTTCCAAAAAACTGGAGTAAAGATTTTCATTTTAAATCATAAATCCATAAATCCACAAGATACCATAACAGTGTTTAGAAATCATAATAAATCGGAATATTGAATCAGAGTATTAATTAACATAAACTGCGGGATGATGTGTACAATCATGCCTTTGCTTTTCCCCGCTCATCAGAAGTACCTGAAAAAGTAAAATCCAAACTGTAAGCCAAGCTTAGTGAGTTTCCCAAAATACCCCACAATACAAACAAATACAAATACAATAAAAGCATGCATACATGGTTTGTTAGTCCTTGACCTCAATGCAATCATACCGGGTTTTTTGGTTTACAACACAAAGCAATAAAACCTCAACCCAACCATCCAGGGTTTGTTGACACGTAGCCTCAACCCAACAATCTAGGTTTGTTGGCACATGGCCTCAACCTCACCATGCCTAGTATGTTGACTTCCAGTCTCAACCCAACCATACTGGGTTTGTTGGCTTGTAGCCTTAACCGAACAATCCATATGTCTACATATGCACAGCAATTCACATATAGAACTATCATAGAAATCCTACATCGTAGGATATATATAAACTCAATAAATTGACCGACATTGGTGCCATAGACCCATTGACATAGTGATGGAACTCACCTCTCAGTCCGAACACAAGCTAAAAGAAATCTAGGCTCCAAATACCGGCTCTACCCGTCACCTATTTTTCAAATCATTGACCAACTTCAATTAATACCAAATTACCCAAAATACCTTTATGTCAAAATTGGTCAAACTCAACAAACCATCTGAGTCAACCCAACCGAGTCAACTCAGATGAGTCAACCAAACCGAGTCGACCCAACCCCGTACGCGGGGCATACTCAATCGCAACCAGAAAAGAGGGACCTAACCGCGTACGTGTGGCATATCATCCGCAACGCGCAGCGTACACAACTGAATGCTTCCAAACCCAATAAGTGCTTAATACTTAAGCTTTTACGTCCAAATTATAGATCCACGTCCCAAATATTTTCCTTGACCATAAATTTTCCAACTTTATGGTCTTGTATGGCCATTAAGTGCTTAACCCGAAAAAAACCAATATCTTAAGCCTACGTGTGGATATAAAGAACGTCAAAACCGGAGTTCGTATGTGAAAGTTACGACCTTCCAAAGATTCAGCTGTCAGAAACCCTAATCTGACTGAGCTCACGACGTGAGCACATAAACTCACGACGTGAGGAGTCATTTTGCCACATCTCGGAATCTAGAAGGCGTGTGACGAGGCTACAAAGGGATAAGATCGAAGCTCACGACGTTAGCAAGGATATCTCACGACGTGAGGAGTCACATGGCCACCTTCCGAAGCTAGGGACGCAAATGGCAATTCGACTAGTTCTTTTGTTTGGGGTTTATGTATGAGGATTTCTATCGATTCGCCGCTTTTGGTTTTGATAAAGGAGGCTCAAGACAAAAGAGTCAAGAAGGTAAACTGGAAGCAGGAGAGAATTAGGGGTGAGATTGATAGGTTTTCTACCGATAACCGCAGATTATTGACTCGGTGTGGTCGGGTTTGGGTACTAGATTTTGGAAGGGTCAGACAGACTGTGATGGAGGAGCCACATATGTCTAGATTTTCGATAAACCCTGGAGCCACAAAGTTGTACCGGGATTTGAGACTCAGTCACTGGTGGTTGGATGGTCAAGGCCAAGTAACAGAGGCCTCATGGAAAGCTTCATCATTTGGAGGTTCCCATGTGGAACTAGGAACATATAACCATGGATTTCATCAGCAAGTTACCCAGGACGGCTAAGAGATTTGATGCGATTTGGGTCATTGTGGACCGTCTGACCAAGAGTGCCCAGTTATTGGCTATTCGGGAGAGTTCCTCGGCCGAGAAATTAGCCAATGTTTATGTATGCCAGATCATTCTCGGAATGGTGTTCTAGTTTCTTTTGTATCTGATCGAGATGTTTGGTTTACTTCGCGATTTTGGCAGAGGTTCCTTGAGGATATGGGTATGAGATTGCACTTTAGCACCACTTATCATCCGAAAACTGATGTCCATAGCGAGCGGACCATCCAGATGCTCAAGGATATGTTGACAGCCTGTGTTATTTATTTTGGTGGGCGTTGGGACTCCTACCTTCCCCTGGCTGAGTTTTCATACACTAACAACTATCGCTCCAGTATTGGTGCACTGCCATTTGAGCTTATTTATGGGAGGAAGTGTCGTACCTCAATATGTTGGGGGGAGGTCGGTCACATGGTCATGGGAAAGACCGAGGTAGTCCTTTAGACGACAGAGCTCATCCAATAGATCAGGAAGAGGTTGCAGACAGCTCAGAGTCGGAAGAAGAGTTATGCTGACAGGCGTCGATCCGAGTTGGAGTTCCAAGTTGGCGATATGGCTTTACTGAAGGTATTACCCTGGAAGGGTGTAATACGCTTTAGGAAGAGGGAAAGTTGGGGCCTTAATATATTGGGTCGTTTCGAGTATTAGCCGGGGTAGGCAGGGTAGCCTATCGGTTAGATCCACCTGATGAGCTCAGACATATTCACAACACCTTTCACATTTCTCAGCTATGGAAGTGTGTAGCTCATGATTCGGCAATGGTTTCATTGGATGATATTCAAGTTAATGAGCATTTGAACTATGTTGAGAGACCATTAGTGATTTTGGATAGGAAGACGAAGACCATTCATAACAAGGTGGCCCCATTGGTCAAAATCCAGTGGCAATATCAGAAGGGTTTCGATTGGACCTTGGAACCCGACACAGAGATGCAGGAGCACTACCCTGAGTTATTTGCATCATCGTAGTTCAAGGATGAAGTCTGCTTCAAGTGGTGGAGAATTGTAACACCCATACATCAGGTAATTTCCTTTTTGACCTAATAGTATGAATTTGTTGCAAATTTGGTCCTTGCACCATGCGTACTTGGGGCGTAGCTCATTACATGAATCGCGGGTGCATGTGAGTACATTGGGCGTACTCATGAGGTACGCCGGGTGTACTCAGCAGGTATGCAAACCCTAATTTTTAAGGTTTGAGCACTATTTAAGCATCCTTAACCCTCCAAAACCCTTTCCTCCATCAGCATCCATCTCCCAAAACGTCCCTTGCAAACCCTAGTTCTTGGTGCGTGACTTTTGAGCTTGAAAAATGTGTGTTCTTATGCCTGTGAAGGAGGAAGAAGGTGGTAGATCATCTTGGAAGCTCAAGGCAACTTAGATCTATAAGTATCTCACCCTCAAGCATCCCTTGAAGGTATAAAGCTTGAACTTACTGATTGTTTCCTTAGATTTTGCTAGTTCATCGATTTTTATGGTTTTGGTCCCATAATCTTCGTGTTCATGAGTATGGCTTACTCTAAACCACAAGACCTGTCCTTTCAGACGTTTTTGAGTACTAGGAACCATAAAAAAGTGACATTGGTCCCTTTCTTCCTTCCATGGAAGAGTTATGATGTCTGAAAATGTGTATTAGTTAGGGTTTTGATTTTTGGACTCCTTCTAGCCATGGGAAGTCATAAAAGTTGGAAACTTTATGATTTAGAAGGATATTTGGGACTACATCTGAAATCTAGAAGTGACGTCTTAATGGAATAATGTCTTAAGGAGAAGAGTTTAGTCAGGATGAGTACGTTGGGCGTACCTAGTGGTACACTGCGCGTACTGGGCTAGGACATTGTAAGTTTGGCCAGAATCCATTACACTGAGCATAGTGACTGAGTACTTTGGGCATACGTAGTCTGTGTTGATTCTTTGAATTTTTGAGTTTAACCTTTGACCAAGTATTTGACCAAGTTTGACTTTGGGGTATTTTGGGTAATTTGAATAATAATTTGAGATTAGGTCCCTGTTTATTGTATACGTGACTGGAAGAGACAGTAGTTGGAGAAATGATCTGTTCAACTACATTTCAGACTGTGAGGTGAGTTTCCTCACTGTACTTGTGGGTCGAAGACACCAATTTCGGCCCAATAGGTTATGTATCATGGTTTAGGATGTTGTTATGATGTAGTGATTTTTAAGATATGCTGTGAAATCCCTAAATTTAGGGTGATTTTAAAAATGTTATTTTTACTTATTTTGAAATAGATTATTTCTTTTGTTGCGGAATTGGTCCCAAATATTATTTCAATGTGAGATAATATTAACATTAAACATTTCTGAAGAAACGTTCAATATTGATATCTTTTCAAAACTTGGGATCTCATAACTTATATAAAACATAAGCATAAACACGCCTTACATTAATTTATACTAATGATATACATCTCCTTTAATCTCTTAGTGTAATGTATCTTCACATCGGTACTTGTGATACAAATAACTGAGTGGGTCAGGTTGGGAAACATGGTGAGTACAGAGGGTTTTAAACCCACAATAATATATTTAATATGTTTAGTTATCAAACAATTAACCCAATTACCCATCCCCGTTTTATTATTTATCCATCCCTACATATTTATCCTAAGGGTCATCTCCTACATCGCATTTACCTATCATCACCTACATCGCATTTCCTTATATGTGTGTTGCTAACAGTTTTTCCTAAGGATCATTGCCTACATTGCATAGATAGTAATTTTTTGGTGATTAATCCCCAATACGTGTCCAATAATGGTTAGAGTATCATCACATGAATACGTACTTACTACATCGCCTGAACTCGTAATTCATCACCTACAGGTTATAAATCTATCGGTGTTTCCACATGACTTGCTTAGATTAGTTAGTGGTCGCCATCTATACTCTAGTAGATGACTAAATCGGAACATCGCAAGTCAAGTTCAAGGAATCTCCTAGTCGTGTCCTATTTATCATCACCTATTTATCATCACCTATTTATCAGTACCTATCTACCATCACCTATCTATCATCTCCTATCTACCATTTCCTATCACTACCCAACACATATTTATAAGTGTATAATTCTTATATGATTAAATCAATTTAAATGTCATATCATATTATTATATCTAACACATAACATTTTCGACACAAATAATAAGCACATAAAGTATGTAATTATCTAGATACTTCATATCTATGTGTAAGATGAAAGTAACTATGTACTCACTTGATAAAAGTGGATGCCTCGGAATTTAGGCACAACCTCACCTTAGCACTTTCAAGGACCTACATGTATAACACTAAGTCTTAGGCTAGTTTCATAATCCCGTCGGCTAGTCTAGATTCCTCACTAATCCCAATGTTTACATGAAGATCTATCAAGTAAGGATCAACCAAGCATGACAGTTGGGAGGCATGACCATTTCGACGTGTAGCCTTTCTGAAATCCAACAACCAAGCCAACATGACCATTCTAGACACCTCTCCCGTAAGTAGATGGATCAGTATTATAACTAGAATTACTGATAAATCTTACTTATAGGTTCATAATAACGACTATGACTATAAATATAAGTTACACTGAAAGCGATACGAGTGTAGCTTAACTTACGAATATTTCTTAGACAAAAGTATGGAAATTGCACTAGCATAGCTTCTACATGCTAGCTATTACTACTTCAGGGATCACATGGCTTCACCGCAGACTAAAATAAGGGAAAATGGGCTAAAAATTGAATGAATTCGAGGGGAATGAATTGAAGAGGTGTGAATATCGAATGGGGGCTGAAGCTCTATTTATTGTCACACTTGGAGTGCACGATGTGAAAATGGGGTGCAAGTCACGCATTTGAAGGCGACATTTCCCCAGCCACTTTGTGCCACGTGTCGGCCTGTCTGTGGTCAGCGTTTTAACCTTCTAGAAGCGCGCGTCGTGCACCGCGTGCGGCCCAAAATGCAGATTTTTTAAATTCCGTAATTACTTCTTACAAGCTTCGTTTTTGGCGTCATTTATATCCCCAAAAAGCTCTCGACGAGATCTACAAATTTCATTTAGACTCCATCAGCTAATTTGAGTTTATTTTTTGTCCATAGTTTTATACGATTAATTGATTTTGCTAAAATCATAAGTCTCTCGTACGGACTCTGTTTTGTCATTCTTTTTCTCAAATTTCCTGTCTTACTGAGTACTACAATTTTCTTTTTGGTGACTTTATCTAAAAGTCAACCATTCTCTTCGTATATTTTACGTCACACATTCCTTGTGTGCAACTGGCTTTTATATCTTTATAAAAACATATCTAATTCATATAGAGTCGGATTTCTACGAAATTTATATTTTCGGGATCGGGGCGACGTGTACTTTCTATATATATATATATATATATATATATATATATATATATATATATATATATATATATATATTTATATATATATAACACCAGTCAAAATAGGTCAATAGACAATCACATGTGATTATGCCAATCATGTAATGTGATGTTGGTAAACTAGTAATGTGATTAACGTACTGTGTAGTTGAAGATAAATTTTAATACAAATATGAACTTTCTTTATGATGCAACACAAAGTATATTTCCATACAATTCCAAAAATATAGAGAACGTCTGAATCTGACTTCGCATGAAGAAGTTATGATAAACCGAACACTATAAATCTCTATAATAAGAGGAATTTAAAATAGAATTGGAATTAGCTATTTGAGTCTAAAAGAGAGTTGTAGTACTCGTAAATACCTACGCGTGGATATAAAGAACATCAAAAACGGAGTTCATATCTGAAAGTTACGACCTTCCGAAGATTCAGCTGTCAGAAACCCTAATCTGACTGAGCTCACGACGTGAGCACAGAAACTCACGACGTGAGGAGTCATTTTGCCACATCTCGGAATCTAGAAGGTGTGTTACGAGGCTACAGAGGGATAAGATCCAAACTCACGATGTGAGCAAGGATATCTCACGACGTGAGGAGTCACATGGCCACCTTGCGAAGCTAGGGACGCAAACGGCAAGTGTACGAGGTGACCAACCATGGCTCACGACGTGAGACCATATGGATCACGACGTGAGAGGCCAAAAATCTTATTATAAATAGCATGTATGACTTCAGCTATTCCTACACCTAAACTTCTTTCCTTTCTCTCATTTTCTGAAGCCCTCTTGCATCCCGAGCCCCGACGACCTCGTACCGCTGACCGTTTCTGCTTAGATTACATAAAATCACCCTACTAGGGTGAGTTTCACGGCCCCGCTTTCTAATATTTTGGGGGAAAACGCATGCTAAATATTATATATACGTTATTATTATGTCTATATGATAGTATATTAGTATCAACGTTGATAGTTATAATAACCGGGATATAGTTGTTTAAATATAATATTTTGAATATATACAACTATTATCAACTTGTTAGCATGTTATTATACTAATGTAGATATTGAGTTATACCTGGGATTCTATATATATGTTGTGTACGATATAGTTCCAAAGTTGTATTCGGAAGTTCTATATGTTAATTTATAAAGTATGTTGTTATTATTGGTTTTATGTCAAGCTAAAACTTGGTATGCTATATGTTGTTATTGTTAGTTTTATGTCAAGATAAAACTTGGTATGTTATATATTGTTATTTTTGGTTTCATGTTAAGATAAAACCTGGTTTTTCCTCAAGTTATAGCTGTTATACTGCCTAAAGTAATATGAACTTAGGAGTAATGTTTAAAAGCAAAGTCTAATAACTTAAGGTTGTAGACACGAAAATGCTTTTGTTGTTAGAGCTATAGGAAGCCGTCGAATTCTACATGATTAATTGTATTCATCAACTAAGATTGGGGATCTTAGCGGAAATCCTCTGAACTGTAACCGTTAATCCCGTGTGAGCGAGGAAGTCGTGTACAATTAGTATATTGGTTGACCACCCCAGTTGTGATTGTTAGCTACAGTCAACCATAAGCGAGTGACGAACTATTCTTTAATTTGTTATTTGTTCTGGCGTCGATGAAGCGTGCGGTGTTCCTCATGGAAATCATGAGTGGGTTCTCCTCATGGAAATCATGAGTGGGTTTTATCAGAGGTATTATGTCATAGCAGTGGTTACAGGCTCATGGTAGCAAATTGTTAGAAACATTATACTTTGTCGTCATACAAGTATAAATGTTAAGTATAAGTTTCCCCATACTTATACCCTAGGTACATGGAACGTTTAGGTATATCACTTAATTGATAAGTAAACTATTATACCCAATATATCTACTAAACGTTGGAGAGTCAAAATGATACTTTCAAAACTATACTTTTGAATTTGGAAAAGGTATTATTTTTATATGGAGTCAAAACCTGTGGACTCACCAACTTTATGTTGACGTATTTTAAAATGCATGTGTTTTCAGGAACTTAAAAAGCTGGTATGTATTCGAACAGGAGAAGTTTTACTATTACCTTTCTGATCATTAAGAAGTATGCCATAGTCGGATATTATGTAATAAGTACTAGGAAAACAATAATGTAACTTTCAATTATCAAATAAAGGTATGTATTTTCTTTAGTACTGTTCAATGTATGTTATATAACTGTGATACGGAGAATGAAGTTACATCACCTGGTGTTTCCGCCGACGGCCGGGGTGTGACAATATATATATATATATATATATATATATATATATATATATATATATATATATATATATATATATATATGTTGATTTTTCCTATTTTTCTTAATACGAAACTTATATTATATCTTAAATGCCTAGCCTGATTTTGCGGACGTTACATTTGTCTCCCCCTTAGGATTCTTACGTCTCGAAATCATCAATAAAACAAGGCTTGTATAATGACTCAGCACGTTACCTTCTCATCCTATGCAATAACCTTATCTCTTATGTCTAATCTATTAAGTTTCCAACTTATAGACTTCTTGACTATTGGCAGTGCTCAATCCTACTCCTACTCTTCCTTCATATTTCGATCGCTATTGGGCGCTCTTGTTCCTTTTTAGAATTGACTTAATCTAAGATAAGGTCTTTTTACTTTGATTATCGCAACAGACCTATAGGTCGTGTTCTAATGACCTCTTATTGAATGATGCAACGAATAAACTCAGGTCTCTTTGAGTTAGACTCCTACATCGAGGATATCTTCTTTCATGTTCTAGTGTGATATAATCACATTCTATCATGTATCATTTCTAGCTAAAGGCTTCTTGATCTTAACGACGAACGTGATACCTCTACTGATCGCTTCGATTATATTTTCCTTCAATCTAAAGGCGGATGCTACATCGATCTTACTTCATAGGTTAGTCGGAATTTATTCGGTATGACCACTAGGGTTGGAATAATAATTATCTTTGTACTCATTATCGAAACAAAGGTAATAACGGAAATGAATAAAATAGCTGAACTACTTAAAGACCTGGTAACCTTGTGACTTTCCTTGATCCAAGTGCGAGTCCTATGTTTCTGGTAGTATAGACCTCAAATACCTTTCATACCTACTCATACTCGTCTCAAGTATTGTCTTGCAGTCCACTAAATCACCATATAAGAAGATCAGACAACAACTTAACATATTGAGTCATTTAACATAATTAGGGATTATACTACTTCTTGACACCGATTACAATATTTATTTATGATACATTCCTATTACATCAGGCCAGACACCCTAATACTACTCGTCTTCTTCTTCATATCCCATACTTGAATAAGTCGTCCTCTAATCCGGACCTATTGTTTTCTCATCAAGGATCATATGATATGCCTTTGCCTTCGGCTTTGGCGGCACATTTTGCCTTGCTGCCTCGCTTTTCTTTTGGTAGTTCTTTGAAATATGCCCACCATCTCCACATTCATAACACTTTTTGTTATCAAATGTACAATCTCTGGAATAGTGACCGGTCCTCCCACACTTATAACAAGTCACTTCTCCATTGCATTTTCGTAAGCGCTTCTTCTTGCACTTATCACACTTCTCACACCACTTGGCTTCACTGTTACCCCCAAATTTCTTGTCATCAGGGTCAAATTTGTGAATCTCCCTTTCTTATCAGATCTTAGAGATCCCTTCGGCTTCCTCTTCTCTCGTCTTGCCGTTATCTATAGACCTTTCTCCCGAAGTTGGGTCTCCACATTCTTGGCTGTTCTGACGGCTGTCTTCGAAGTAGTTGCCATTTTCACCGTTGGACAAAAGTATGCTGACAACCCATTAGCAAAACTCTCTATCTTGGAGAGTTCAGTAGGAACCAAGTAGGGGAATAGCTTCTTCTTCTCGGTGAATGCGATGACATACTCTTCAACACTCATCTTCCCCTTCTTCAGGTTCTAAAACTCGTTATTCATGTCTATCAAATCCATTTCAGAGAAATACTGCATCTTCAACTTCTCCACGAACTCTTCCTAAGACATCTTCATGGCTTCTCCCTATGGCATTGCATCCGCTAACAACTTCCACCAACTTAAAACTTCGGTCTTTTGTTGTCTAATTTTAAAGACGGTTCTCTACTTGTTGCTGCAGTTTCAACTCTCAAATACCATCTCCATCTAGGAGATCCGGTCCATAATCTCTACTGGATTTGGGCTTCCCGAACGACTTGGCGGCTTGGCACCCAAGAAGTCCTTATACCTACACCCATCCTTGTCAATCCCTCTGTCCAAATTGTTCCTCCTTACCACTTGGGTTTCAGCTTGACTCACAGTTCGGCTGTAATTGTAACTTTCCAAAAAACTGGAGTAAAGATTTTCATTTTAAATCATAAATCCATAAATCCACAAGATACCATAACAGTGTTTAGAAATCATAATAAATCGGAATATTGAATCAGAGTATTAATTAACATAAACTGCGGGATGATGTGTACAATCATGCCTTTGCTTTTCCCCGCTCATCAGAAGTACCTGAAAAAGTAAAATCCAAACTGTAAGCCAAGCTTAGTGAGTTTCCCAAAATACCCCACAATACAAACAAATACAAATACAATAAAAGCATGCATACATGGTTTGTTAGTCCTTGACCTCAATGCAATCATACCGGGTTTTTTGGTTTACAACACAAAGCAATAAAACCTCAACCCAACCATCCAGGGTTTGTTGACACGTAGCCTCAACCCAACAATCTAGGTTTGTTGGCACATGGCCTCAACCTCACCATGCCTAGTATGTTGACTTCCAGTCTCAACCCAACCATACTGGGTTTGTTGGCTTGTAGCCTTAACCGAACAATCCATATGTCTACATATGCACAGCAATTCACATATAGAACTATCATAGAAATCCTACATCGTAGGATATATATAAACTCAATAAATTGACCGACATTGGTGCCATAGACCCATTGACATAGTGATGGAACTCACCTCTCAGTCCGAACACAAGCTAAAAGAAATCTAGGCTCCAAATACCGGCTCTACCCGTCACCTATTTTTCAAATCATTGACCAACTTCAATTAATACCAAATTACCCAAAATACCTTTATGTCAAAATTGGTCAAACTCAACAAACCATCTGAGTCAACCCAACCGAGTCAACTCAGATGAGTCAACCAAACCGAGTCGACCCAACCCCGTACGCGGGGCATACTCAATCGCAACCAGAAAAGAGGGACCTAACCGCGTACGTGTGGCATATCATCCGCAACGCGCAGCGTACACAACTGAATGCTTCCAAACCCAATAAGTGCTTAATACTTAAGCTTTTACGTCCAAATTATAGATCCACGTCCCAAATATTTTCCTTGACCATAAATTTTCCAACTTTATGGTCTTGTATGGCCATTAAGTGCTTAACCCGAAAAAAACCAATATCTTAAGCCTACGTGTGGATATAAAGAACGTCAAAACCGGAGTTCGTATGTGAAAGTTACGACCTTCCAAAGATTCAGCTGTCAGAAACCCTAATCTGACTGAGCTCACGACGTGAGCACATAAACTCACGACGTGAGGAGTCATTTTGCCACATCTCGGAATCTAGAAGGCGTGTGACGAGGCTACAAAGGGATAAGATCGAAGCTCACGACGTTAGCAAGGATATCTCACGACGTGAGGAGTCACATGGCCACCTTCCGAAGCTAGGGACGCAAATGGCAAGTCTACGAGGTGACCAACCATGGCTCACGACGTGAGACTATATGGCTCATGACGTGAGAGGCCAAAAATGTTACTATAAATGGCAGGTCCGAATTCAGCTATTCCTACACCTAAACTTCTTTCCTTTCTCTCATTTGCTAAAGCCCTCTTGCATCCCGAGCCTCGACGACCTCGTACCGCTGACCGTTTCTGCTTAGATTACATAAAATCACGCTACTAGGGTGACTTTCACGGCCCCACTTTCTAATATTTCGGGGGAAAACGCATGCTAAATATTATATATACGTTATTATTATGTCTATATGATAGTATATTAGTATCAACATAGATAGTTATAATAACCGGGATATAGTTGTTTAAATATAATATTTTGAATATATGCAACTATTATCAACTTGTAAGCATGTTATTATACTAATGTAGATTTTGAGTTATACCTGGGATTCTATATATATGTTGTGTGCGATATAGTTCCGAAGTTGTATTCGAAAGTTCTATATGTTAATTTATAAATTATGTTGTTATTATTGGTTTTATGTCAAGATAAAACTTGGTATGCTATATGTTGTTATTGTTAGTTTTATGTCAAGATAAAACTTGGTATGTTATATATTGTTATTGTTGGTTTTATGTTAAGATAAAACCTGGTTTTTCCTTAAGTTATAGCTGTTATACTGCGTAAAGTAATATAAACTTAGGAGTAATGTTTAAAAGTAAAGTCTAATAACTTAGGGTTGTAGACACGAAAATGCTTTTGTTGTTAGAGCTATAGGAAGCCGTCGAAGTCTACATGAGAAATTGTATTCATAAACTAAGATTGGGGATCTTAGCAGAAATCCTCTAAACTATAACCGTTAATCCCGTGTGAGCGAGGAATTCATGTATAATTAGTATACGGGTTGACCACCCCACTTGTGATTGTTAGCTACAGTCAACCATAAGCGAGTGACGAACTATCCTTTTATTTGTTATTTGTTCTGGCGTCGATGAAGCGTGCAGTGTTCCTCATGGAAATCATGAGTGGGTTGTCCTCATGGAAATCGTGAGTGGGTTGTCCTCATGGAAACCATGAGTGGATTTTATCCGAGGTATTATGTCATAGCAGCAGTTACAGGCTCATGGTAGCAAATTGTTAGAAACATTATACTTTGTCGTCATACAAGTATAAATGTTAAGTATATGTTTCCCCATACTTATACCCTAGGTACATGGAACGTTTAGGTATATCACTTAATTGATAAGTAAACTATTATACCCAATATATCTACTAAACGTTGGAGAGTCAAAATGATACTTTCAAAACTATAGTTTTGAATTTGGAAAAGGTATTATTTTTATATGGAGTCAAAACTTGTGGACTCACCAACTTTATGTTGACGTATTTTAAAATGCATGTGTTTTCAGGAACTTGAAAAGTTGGTATGTATTCGAACATGAGAAGTTTTACTATTACCATTCTGTTCATTAAGAAGTATGCCATAGTCGGATATTATGTAATAAGTACTAGGAAAACAATAATGTAACTTTCAATTATCAAATAAAGGTATGTATTTTCTTTACTACTGTTCAATGTATGTTATATAACTGTGATACGAAGAATGACGTTTCCGCCGACGGCCGGTGTGTAACAGATTGGTATCAGAGCTATTAACTATAGTGAACTATTACTTTCTTAGGAAAGCACGTCTATAGTTTAGGGCTTACTCTATTAGGTTTAGGTATATCCGTTAGCCTTCATTAAAAAGTATTATTAATTATTCTACTGAAGGACTACTTACGGGAGCGGTGACAAGGATAGACATGTCGATTTGGGTTGCTGGATTCCTGAACGGCTATATGCTAAAATGATCCTGCCCTTTCGACTGTCCTGACTGGCCGGAGCCTTATCAGATAGACCAAAAGGAACAAACAATAGTTAAAGCGTGAATACAATAAATAAGAATATAGAGTAATATATAAAGACTCAGACCCGCGATGAGAATACACCTTAATACCCGGAATGTTTTTGATCTCAAGGATTTAGATCAAATATTCCAACTAAATTTTATATGTGCGTATATCCTATCACAATTAGGTGTAGGTGCGCAACTACATTTTATTATGATTAGATCATATGAACTATTTAATTTGGGAGTAATATTTGATAGACTAAACTCTTGGTGATCCAAAATGTATAGGAATTCGACATGGCACATTCACGAGAATGGATAATAATCGAGGATACGGATGAAGAAGAGGAAGTTTCATTCCCCATGATGGTAGGCGATCCTTACTACCCTATAAATCCAACCACCTTTCATCCAATACCTTCTGACGATGGAGCACCTTTACCTTCCAACGAATGGGAAGAGAGTGAACCAATGGAGGAGACATAATCAGTGGCATCATCTTTACCACCAATGAACACTCTTTACCGTCAAGTTCCAAGAGGAGCAAAGATGAAACGCACGACACGTAAATCCATACCAATATGGAAAAGGATTAAGAAGAATAAGAAGGCGACACCTTCAGGAATTCATAGAGTTCAAGATGAACCAGTACGGATCGCACAAACCGTTGATAGGTGGGTGGCAGAAGAAAGAGCTGCTAAGATGTATGAGACTGGTTAATCATCTCGACCACATCCCCCATATTCTTCTGAAGTCAACACTTTATCTCAATTGTTTGAGAAAAGTGTGAAAATTGAAGATAAGATAGAAATTGTTGAAGGAAGGGCTACTCATCTCTCCGGAAGAGTACGAAGGCTAGAAGGACAAAGGACGCGAGATCAGGAATCGGTGATGGATGTCCATCATCGTATAAACTTCGCTTATAACGACATGATTACTCACGATGCAAGGATTGCAGAGTTAGAGCTTTACAATCAAACCTCGAGAAACGAGGAATGCACAAGAGGTCTTGAGCCGAGAACTCAAGCACTGGAGGAGCAAGTGGTTAATGTCACTGACGTGCTAGGTCATCACCTAGGTTACTGGTAGATAAGATAAAACTAGTGGTTGTGTAAATAGAAAAATCAGACTAGTTAAGGCAAGAAGAGTAAAGTTTAAAGCAAGGATGTAGAAAACCTTGCAAATTTTGCAAAGTTTATAGAAACTTTTCTATTATAAGACTAAATAAACCGATGTAACCACTGGTAATAATATGAAGCATATATTACAGTAATCATTGTGTTATCCATTATGGTTTACACTTTGAAGAATAATTGAAGTATTTAGTACTCGTGTAGTAAATGACTAATTCTTCATGAAACTTATAAAATTCTTATTATTTATAATAGGAAGTAAAACAAAATGCCTAGAAGGAGTAGTGCTCGGCTAAACCCTAACCAACGATCAGCACCACAACAACAACCACCAGAACCAAACCCCCCAATAAGTACAACAGATCTTGAAGAAATTATAGCTCAAAGAATTGCTGCGACTCTATCTAATGTCACAAGAGGTGGAGTTAGAAATGAAGGCCATGTAGGGACCGCTAGAACGTGTACCTACAAAGACTTTATGAATTGCAGGCCAAAGAGCTTTCATGGAAATGAAGGGGTTGTCAATTTGACTAGGTGGATAGAAAAGACCGAGTCCGTCTTTCAAATAAGCTTCTGTCCAGATGATTGTAAAGTATGATTTGCAGCATGTACTTTCGCTGATGCAACACTTACATGGTGGAACAGCCATGTGAATACAATGGGAATTGATACTGCAAATTCCATGAAATGGGAAGAGATAAAAATGATGCTAGTAGAGGAGTATTGTCCTAGGGAGGAAATACATAAGCTGGAACAAGAATTGTGGACCCTAACCATGAAGGGTTCAGAGATAAAAGCTTATACCGCTAGATTTAATGATCTTGCAGTAATGTGTCCAACACTTGTAACCCCTGAATATAAGAAAATTAAGTGATATATCTAGGGTTTAGCATCAAAAATCAAAGGCATGATGATCACATCAAAGCCTACAACCTATGACAGCACCAAGAGAATAGCCCATTAGCTAACCCTCACAGAGATCCAAGGAACAGTAGTGGTCTCAAAGGCTGAGTCTCCCAAATCTGGAACAAACAAGCGCAAGTTTAATGGGAAGAATCCCATACAATCATCTGAGAAAAGACAAAAAGTGGCAAACAATTATGCAGCCACGACAGCAGTAACCGTGCAACCAAAATCTTCATGGTGTAATCAGTGCAACCGTCATCATCCAGGAGACTGTTTTGTCTGCACGAAGTGCAAGAAAAAGGGGCATACTGCTAGTCACTGCAGGAACACAACACCTGCAACAGTAAATCAGAGAACAAATACTGTAGCAGGCCATGGTGAAGGAAGAAAGTGTTATGAGTGTGGAGAGGTTGGACATATCAAGAGAGAATGTCCAAAGTTAAGGAGTCAAGGAGGCATAGGACGTGGCATGGCGTTTGTGATCGGACGCAGAGAGGCTATCCAGGACCCTTCGGTCGTATTTGGTACGTTTCTCATAGATAATTTATATGCTACCATACTCTTCGACTCTGGAGCAGATAGAAGTTTTATAACTACGACGTTTAGAAAATTGTTAAGTCATGAGTCTAGCAAATTAAAAGAAATCTATGAAGTAGAAATCGTTAATGGTTAAACCGAGAAAACACATGAAATCCTAGAAAACTGTCTGTTAACTCTTAATAACTACCTTTTTCACGTCAACCTCATGCCAATGACTATCGATAGTTTTGATGTCATAATTGGCATGGATTGGTTATCTTCACACCACGCCGAAATTTTATGTTATGAGAAAGCTATACGACTACCCTTACCAAACGGCGAAGCCCTGATTATATATGGTGATAAATCTGGGAAGAACCTCAAAGTCATCTCTTGTACAAAGACCCATAAATATCTACATAAGAAATGTAGCGCATTCTTATCCCACATTGTAGATAAGAAGAGAAAGACAAAAGAAATCAAGGACATACCTCAAGTATGTGATTTCCCTGACGTGTTTCCTGAAGATCTACCTGGAATACCTCCCGTCCGACAAGTCGAGTTTCGAATCGACTTAATTCCAGGAGCAGCACCAGTAGCAAAATCTCCTTATCGGTTGGCTCCATCCGAAATGCAAGAATTGTCTAGCCAACTACAAGAACTTCTTCACAAAGGCTTTATCCGACCAAGTTTTTCACCTTGGGGAGCACCAATCTTGTTTGTCAAGAAGAAGGACAGATCCTTTAGAATGTGTATTGATTATCGGGAGCTGAATAAGCTAACGATCAAGAATCATTACCCGCTTCCAAGAATTGATGATCTATTCGATCAACTACAAGGATCCAGCTACTACTCAAAAATAGATCTTAGATCAGGATACCATCAACTCAGAGTACAAGAAGACGACATTCCAAAAACAGCATTTAGAACTCGTTATGGTCATTATGAGTTCTTAGTTATGTCTTTTGGATTGACCAATGCCCCATCAGTGTTTATGGATCTCATGAATCGTGTTTGCAAACCATACTTGGATAAATTCGTGATCGTATTTATCGATGATATATTGATATATTCACGAACCAAGGAAGAACATGGTTCACACTTACAAATAATCTTGGAGCTACTGAGAAAAGAAAACTTGTATGCGAAATTCTCCAAATGTGAGTTTTGGATTAGAGAAGTATAATTTTTAGGTCATGTAGTTAGCAACGAAGGAATTCATGTTGACCCATCCAAAGTTGAAGCAATTAAGAATTTGGAAGCACCAAAGACGCCAACAGAAGTGCGTCAATTCCTAGGACTTGCTGGCTATTACCGCATATTCATATAGAATTTCTCGAAAATAGCCAAGCCGCTTACAACACTAACCCAGAAAGATACGAAGTTCAACTGGGAAGACAAACAAGAAGCTGCTTTTCAGAAACTAAAGCAAATGTTGTGTAGTGCTCCAATCCTATCCCTTCCAGATTGGACAGAAGATTTCGTCGTATATTACGACGCATCAAATCAAGGATTGGGATGTGTGTTGATGCAAAGAGGAAAAGTTATCGCCTATGCATCACGACAACTTAAGGTGCATGAGAATAATTACACTACCCATGATCTTGAATTGGGAGCTATAGTTTTTGCATTAAAAATCTGGAGACATTACTTATACGGTACTAAGTGTACTATCTTTACCGACCACAAGAGTCTCCAGCACATCTTCAACCAAAAAGATCTTAATATGAGACAACAAAGATGGGTTGAATTGTTGAATGATTACGAATGTGATATTCGTTATCATCCCGGAAAGGCAAACGTGGTAGCAGATGCCTTGAGCCGGAAAGAATATATTAAACCCCGTCGGGTACGAGCATTAACTATAACTATCCATTCTGACTTTACCGCACAAATTAGAGAAGCTCAACTTGAGGCTCTAAAAGAAGAAAACATCAAGAATGAAGCTTTGTGAGGAATGGAAAAGCAACTTATACAAAAAAATGACGGAACGCGACACTTTATGAACCAAATTTGGACGCCTAAGTTCAGTGGAGTCAGGGACTTGGTATTAGAAGAAGCCCACAAGTCCATATATTCCGTGCATCTAGACTCTGACAAAATGTACTTAGATTTAAAAGTACATTATTGGTGGCCAAACATGAAGGCAGAAATTGCTACTTATGTGATCAAATGCTTGACTTGTTTTAGAGTAAAGGCAGAACATCAAAAGCCTTCAGGTTTACTTCAACAACCGGAACTACCTGAATGGAAATCGGAGCAGATATCAATGGACTTCATCACTAAGTTACCTAAAACTCCTGGTGGGTTCGACACTATTTGGGTAATAATCGATAGATTGACTAAGTCCGCCCGTTTCTTACCAATTAAGGAGAACGACAAAATGGAGAAGCTGACTAGAGTTTATCTTAAGGAAATTGTCAGATTGCATGGAGTTGCAAATTCTATTATTTCTGACTGAGATAGTAGATTCACTTCACGATTTTGGCAATCTCTACAAAAATCCTTAGGAACACGTCTAGATATGAGTACAACTTACCATCCACAGACTAATGGTCAGAGTGAGAGAACCATTCAGACTTTAGAAGATATGCTCCGAGCCTGTGTAATAGACTTTGGAAATGCGTGGGATACTCATTTACCGTTAATTGAGTTTTCCTACAACAACAGTCATCACACCAGCATGAAGGCTGCACCGTTTGAGGCTCTTTATGGACGGAAATGTCGTTCCCTAGTATGTTGGGCAGAAGTTGGAGATACGCAGATGGCCAGAGAACGTACAGGCGATACCTTACATACTGGACCAGAAATAATCCACGAGACAACTGAAAAGATCGTGCAAATTAAGGATCGATTAAAGGCTGAACGTGATCGTCAAAAGAGCTATGCTGATGTAAGACGTAAGCCTTTAGAATTCCAAGTTGAAGATAAAGTAATGTTGAAGGTCTCTCCTTGGAAAGGCATAATTCGATTCGGGAAACGAGGCAAACTAGACCCACGGTATATAGGACCTTTTGAGACTTGGTTATGTCGCATACCAACTCAAGTTGCCTCAAGAACTAAGTAATGTGCACGATGTTTTTCACGTATCAAATCTCAAAAGATGTCTATCCGATGACACTCTTGTTATACCTCTCGAAGAGATAGAAGTCAATATGAATCTTAACTTTGTAGATGAACCTGTTGAGATCATGGATCGAGAAGTCAAACGATTAAAGCAAAGTCGTATTCCCATAGTGAAAGTTCGATGGAACTCTTTACGAGGACCTGCATTTACTTGGGAACGTGAAGATCAAATGAAAGAAAAATACCCCCAAGTGTTTGACAAAACTCCATAAGTTAAATTTCGGGACGAAATTATTCTAACGGGGGGAGAATGTAACACCAGTTAAAATAGGTCAATAGACAATCATATGTGATTATGCCAATCATGTAATGTGATGTTGTTAAACTAGTAATGTGATAAACATACTGTGTAGTTCAAGATAAATTCTAATACAAATATGAACTTTCTTTATGATGCAACTCAAAGTATACGTCCATACGATTCCAAAAATATAGAGAACGTCTGAGCCTGACTTCGCATGAAGAAGTTATGATAAACCGAACACTATAAAGCTCTATAATAATAGGAATTTAAAATAGACTTAGAATTAGCTATTGGAGTCTAAAGAGAGTTGTAGTACTCGTAAATACCTACGTGTGGATATAAAGAACGTCAAAACCGGAGTTCGTATGTGAAAGTTACGACCTTCCAAAGATTCAGCTGTCAGAAACCCTAATCTGACTGAGCTCACGACGTGAGCACATAAACTCACGACGTGAGGAGTCATTTTGCCACATCTCGGAATCTAGAAGGCGTGTGACGAGGCTACAAAGGGATAAGATCGAAGCTCACGACGTGAGCAAGGATATCTCACGACGTCAGGAGTCACATGGCCACCTTCCGAAGCTAGGGACGCAAATGGCAAGTCTACGAGGTGACCAGCCATGGCTCACGACGTGAGACTATATGGCTCATGACGTGAGAGGCCAAAAATGTTACTATAAATAGCAGGTCCGAATTCAGCTATTCCTACACCTAAACTTCTTTCCTTTCTCTCATTTGCTAAAGCCCTCTTGCATCCCGAGCCTCGACGACCTCGTACCGCTGACCGTTTCTGCTTAGATTACATAAAATCACGCTACTAGGGTGACTTTCACGGCCCCACTTTCTAATATTTCGGGGGAAAACGCATGCTAAATATTATACATACGTTATAATTATGTCTATATGATAGTATATTAGTATCAACATAGATAGTTATAATAACCGGGATATAGTTGTTTAAATATAATATTTTGAATATATACAACTATTATCAACTTGTAAGCATGTTATTATACTAATGTAGATTTTGAGTTATACCTGGGATTCTATATATATGTTGTGTGCGATATAGTTCCGAAGTTGTATTCGAAAGTTCCATATGTTAATTTATAAATTATGTTGTTATTATTGGTTTTATGTCAAGATAAAACTTGGTATGCTATATGTTGTTATTGTTAGTTTTATGTCAAGATAAAACTTGGTATGTTATATATTGTTATTGTTGGTTTTATGTTAAGATAAAACCTGGTTTTTCCTTAAGTTATAGCTGTTATACTGCGTAAAGTAATATAAACTTAGGAGTAATGTTTAAAAGTAAAGTCTAATAACTTAGGGTTGTAGACACGAAAATGCTTTTGTTGTTAGAGCTATAGGAAGCCGTCGAAGTCTACATGAGAAATTGTATTCATAAACTAAGATTGGGGATCTTAGCAGAAATCCTCTAAACTGTAACCGTTAATCCCGTGTGAGCGAGGAATTCATGTATAATTAGTATACGGGTTGACCACCCCACTTGTGATTGTTAGCTACAGTCAACCATAAGCGAGTGACGAACTATCCTTTTATTTGTTATTTGTTCTGGCGTCGATGAAGCGTGCAGTGTTCCTCATGGAAATCATGAGTGGGTTGTCCTCATGGAAATCGTGAGTGGGTTGTCCTCATGGAAACCATGAGTGGATTTTATCCGAGGTATTATGTCATAGCAGCAGTTACAGGCTCATGGTAGCAAATTGTTAGAAACATTATACTTTGTCGTCATACAAGTATAAATGTTAAGTATATGTTTACCCATACTTATACCCTAGGTACATGGAACGTTTAGGTATATCACTTAATTGATAAGTAAACTATTATACCCAATATATCTACTAAACGTTGGAGAGTCAAAATGATACTTTCAAAACTATACTTTTGAATTTGGAAAAGGTATTATTTTTATATGGAGTCAAAACCTGTGGACTCACCAACTTTATGTTGACGTATTTTAAAATGCATGTGTTTTCAGGAACTTAAAAAGCTGGTATGTATTCGAACAGGAGAAGTTTTACTATTACCTTTCTGATCATTAAGAAGTATGCCATAGTCGGATATTATGTAATAAGTACTAGGAAAACAATAATGTAACTTTCAATTATCAAATAAAGGTATGTATTTTCTTTAGTACTGTTCAATGTATGTTATATAACTGTGATACGGAGAATGAAGTTACATCACCTGGTGTTTCCGCCGACGGCCGGGGTGTGACAATATATATATATATATATATATATATATATATATATATATATATATATATATGTTGATTTTTCCTATTTTTCTTAATACGAAACTTATATTATATCTTAAATGCCTAGCCTGATTTTGCGGACGTTACATTTGTCTCCCCCTTAGGATTCTTACGTCTCGAAATCATCAATAAAACAAGGCTTGTATAATGACTCAGCACGTTACCTTCTCATCCTATGCAATAACCTTATCTCTTATGTCTAATCTATTAAGTTTCCAACTTATAGACTTCTTGACTATTGGCAGTGCTCAATCCTACTCCTACTCTTCCTTCATATTTCGATCGCTATTGGGCGCTCTTGTTCCTTTTTAGAATTGACTTAATCTAAGATAAGGTCTTTTTACTTTGATTATCGCAACAGACCTATAGGTCGTGTTCTAATGACCTCTTATTGAATGATGCAACGAATAAACTCAGGTCTCTTTGAGTTAGACTCCTACATCGAGGATATCTTCTTTCATGTTCTAGTGTGATATAATCACATTCTATCATGTATCATTTCTAGCTAAAGGCTTCTTGATCTTAACGACGAACGTGATACCTCTACTGATCGCTTCGATTATATTTTCCTTCAATCTAAAGGCGGATGCTACATCGATCTTACTTCATAGGTTAGTCGGAATTTATTCGGTATGACCACTAGGGTTGGAATAATAATTATCTTTGTACTCATTATCGAAACAAAGGTAATAACGGAAATGAATAAAATAGCTGAACTACTTAAAGACCTGGTAACCTTGTGACTTTCCTTGATCCAAGTGCGAGTCCTATGTTTCTGGTAGTATAGACCTCAAATACCTTTCATACCTACTCATACTCGTCTCAAGTATTGTCTTGCAGTCCACTAAATCACCATATAAGAAGATCAGACAACAACTTAACATATTGAGTCATTTAACATAATTAGGGATTATACTACTTCTTGACACCGATTACAATATTTATTTATGATACATTCCTATTACATCAGGCCAGACACCCTAATACTACTCGTCTTCTTCTTCATATCCCATACTTGAATAAGTCGTCCTCTAATCCGGACCTATTGTTTTCTCATCAAGGATCATATGATATGCCTTTGCCTTCGGCTTTGGCGGCACATTTTGCCTTGCTGCCTCGCTTTTCTTTTGGTAGTTCTTTGAAATATGCCCACCATCTCCACATTCATAACACTTTTTGTTATCAAATGTACAATCTCTGGAATAGTGACCGGTCCTCCCACACTTATAACAAGTCACTTCTCCATTGCATTTTCGTAAGCGCTTCTTCTTGCACTTATCACACTTCTCACACTTCTCACACCACTTGGCTTCACTGTTACCCCCAAATTTCTTGTCAGCAGGGTCAAATTTGTGAATCTCCCTTTCTTATCGGATCTTAGAGATCCCTTCGGCTTCCTCTTCTCTCGTCTTGCCGTTATCTATAGACCTTTCTCCCGAAGTTGGGTCTCCACATTCTTGGCTGTTCTGACGGCTGTCTTCGAAGTAGTTGCCATTTTCACCGTTGGACAAAAGTATGCTGACAACCCATTAGCAAAACTCTCTATCTTGGAGAGTTCAGTAGGAACCAAGTAGGGGAATAGCTTCTTCTTCTCGGTGAATGCGATGACATACTCTTCAACACTCATCTTCCCCTTCTTCAGGTTCTAAAACTCGTTATTCATGTCTATCAAATCCATTTCAGAGAAATACTGCATCTTCAACTTCTCCACGAACTCTTCCTAAGACATCTTCATGGCTTCTCCCTATGGCATTGCATCCGCTAACAACTTCCACCAACTTAAAACTTCGGTCTTTTGTTGTCTAATTTTAAAGACGGTTCTCTGCTTGTTGCTGCAGTTTCAACTCTCAAATACCATCTCCATCTAGGAGATCCGGTCCATAATCTCTACTGGATTTGGGCTTCCCGAACGACTTGGCGGCTTGGCACCCAAGAAGTCCTTATACCTACACCCATCCTTGTCAATCCCTCTGTCCAAATTGTTCCTCCTTACCACTTGGGTTTCAGCTTGACTCACAGTTCGGCTGTAATTGTAACTTTCCAAAAAACTGGAGTAAAGATTTTCATTTTAAATCATAAATCCATAAATCCACAAGATACCATAACACTGTTTAGAAATCATAATAAATCGGAATATTGAATCAGAGTATTAATTAACATAAACTGCGGGATGATGTGTACAATCATGCCTTTGCTTTTCCCCGCTCATCAGAAGTACCTGAAAAAGTAAAATCCAAACTGTAAGCCAAGCTTAGTGAGTTTCCCAAAATACCCCACAATACAAACAAATACAAATACAATAAAAGCATGCATACATGGTTTGTTAGTCCTTGACCTCAATGCAATCATACCGGGTTTTTTGGTTTACAACACAAAGCAATAAAACCTCAACCCAACCATCCAGGGTTTGTTGACACGTAGCCTCAACCCAACAATCTAGGTTTGTTGGCACATGGCCTCAACCTCACCATGCCTAGTATGTTGACTTCCAGTCTCAACCCAACCATACTGGGTTTGTTGGCTTGTAGCCTTAACCGAACAATCCATATGTCTACATATGCACAGCAATTCACATATAGAACTATCATAGAAATCCTACATCGTAGGATATATATAAACTCAATAAATTGACCGACATTGGTGCCATAGACCCATTGACATAGTGATGGAACTCACCTCTCAGTCCGAACACAAGCTAAAAGAAATCTAGGCTCCAAATACCGGCTCTACCCGTCACCTATTTTTCAAATCATTGACCAACTTCAATTAATACCAAATTACCCAAAATACCTTTATGTCAAAATTGGTCAAACTCAACAAACCATCTGAGTCAACCCAACCGAGTCAACTCAGATGAGTCAACCAAACCGAGTCGACCCAACCCCGTACGCGGGGTGTACTCAATCGCAACCAGAAAAGAGGGACCTAACCGCGTACGTGTGGCATATCATCCGCAACGCGCAGCGTACACACCTGAATGCTTCCAAACCCAATAAGTGCTTAATACTTAAGCTTTTACGTCCAAATTATAGATCCACGTCCCAAATATTTTCCTTGACCATAAATTTTCCAACTTTATGGTCTTGTATGGCCATTAAGTGCTTAGCCCGAAAAAACCCAATATCTTAAGCCATTTAGACAACCAAACTAATGCACAAGGAAGAATTAAGAGTAACGAAAACATTTTTATTACTATATGCCTAGAAAAACGTCCAAAAGGACAACCCATTTGCTCTATAGCATTTCATGCACAAGAAGGTCATAATTTCGGGACAAAAGCTCATAATATCATCATATAAACAAGATCTATCAAGTTAATCACCAAGGTATGAACATTATACCTTATGGAGATTGGGGATGATGCAAGACTTCCAGATCCAAGCTTGCTTCTAGCTTCCAAGCTTCACCTCCATGTTTATCTTTCTTTGGAATACACAAAAATATACTCTCAAGCTTTAAAATGCAACAATGGGGCTAGGGTTTGCAAGTGGGAAAGTTTCTACTGATGGAGGCTGGAATCGAGATGGGGAAATAGGACTTAAGGTTTAATATATAAGGTCCAAACCCTAAAGATAAGGGTTTATGTCTAGACGGAGTACCCCCTGCATACTCAGAGTACGCCCAACATATTCCCTAAAACGCAGTCGTTCCAACTTACGCCCAACGTACCATCCAGGTACGCCCCGCGTAAGGGCCAAAGTTGCCAAAAATCACAATTTAAAGGGTTAGAAGGGAAACTTACCATGATTCGCATGTAACAATAATTTACCTCCTCCCACTGTTCTTCGTTCAGTTTGGGCTGCACAACAGGCACAATAGGTTCATCCCTATTCTTTTGAAGTAGACGCCTTGTTTCTTCCATCTGACGAACCGACATTGCTTGAATCATTGCCACTGTGATAGGTTCGGGTGTAGGTGTGATGAATGGTGCACGGACCATCGCTCCCCATGATCCTCTTTCCGACCTCACCCCAACATATCGGGGTGTGACACTTCCTCCCATAGAGATGCTCGAAGGGAGGTGCACCAATACTGGAGCGGTAACTTTTGTTGTGCGAGAATTCGCTAAAGGAAGGTAGGTATCCCAACTGTTGGATTTTGAGCATTCTAACACTCCTAAGGTGTACATGCAACCCTAAATACCTTGGATCTATGCTTTCTCTATTATACATGCAAATATCAATTTTTCCAAGGTATCATCCTAACTAGCATATTATGGAGTATATACAATACAAAATATAGTTGAATGACATACCTTTTGTTGTAGCTTGACTCCTTGGAACTTAAAGAGCTTAGTGCCCCAAGCGTTGCCCCTCAAATGGTTCACACAACACCACCAACAATTGAAATAGCTTGAGAGAAGATTATTTACACTTCAAATCGGCTACCCTCATGTGTCTATCACTAGTCACTCCTTAGTGCCAATTTCATGAGCTTTGAGGCTTCTTATATAGTGTGCACATTACGGTTGCACCATGCAACTTATGACTTTCCATATTCCTCATGATTCATGGGTTTTAACCTCCATGGAGTATCCATGGGTCACCACATGGGTTTAGCCCAACATAAAGAACTATGGATCATAAGCCCACTTTATAAGAATGAATAATTTACCAAATCAATCCCCATTTATTTAATTAGTCTCTTTTGATCACAAAATTAATTCCAAACTAATTCTTGATCAATACTAATTAAATAATATTAATATATTAGAACTTATAATATATTAATAACTCATAAATATCCTCTTCTCACAAAAGTCTATCCAAATTGTTCCGATGCCATGCAACCCAAATGGACCATGCTACTCTCGGGTCAAGTACATACCAACAATAATTATGGGCTTAGACACCTAATCCAACAGTCTCCCACTTGGATAAGTCTAATAACTATTATTGCAAGCATGACTCCAACCCGACTAGCCATCGTAGCTCTTAAAAGCCGCTGTCGAACTCTGATCTAGTCAATGACATGTCTATTAGATAAGGGATCATATATTCCTCCATTCTGGATCTCATATGGACTGAGACATGGATTATAATCATTCTCTCTGTCCATCTGTTGTTTCCCGATTTCTGATTTATGACGACCGACTAATTGAACAAATCAAATCAGTCAGGCTTGGCCAAGCACTTAGGAGTGTCATCACTAAATCATCGAGGGGCCCACAAATATCGCTTTTATCCACATGGGGTAAAAGGAACAGATAAACTTCAACCCAAATGCTCGCTTGTACTTACTCATCAAATTACACACAACGATATGTTTTATAACAACCAAGTTACTGGTGTGTTAACATATGTCAATGTGCAACCGACTTGCAACTACAACTCACATGTCTCCGTTTAAAGAATATAAGATATTATCGTCTCATGATCACTCGTGATAAAATCCATGAAGTGATTCAAATGAGCGTGGTTTGAATCCAATACTCGAATCTTATTCCAGGGGTACTCACGAACACTGCATCCACTTTGTCCTAGACAAACTACAGACCCATTCATGACATTCTTGCCTCAATACCTACTTCCAAAGTATGATTGACTGCGGATGGTTTGAATAACCTAGTTATTTGGGAAGTCAAAACATGCAAAGTGAAACACAAGAATAATACTAATCCTATATGGCCCCAAAACGTTTGATACATATTGATTACTCATCATTCATTGTATAATGTTTCAAATAATCAACTAAATACTTGAATTAAAACCATAGTCATGCTATGCTCCAAGCATGCACACTATGTTTGTCTAAATAATAGTTATGCCATGCTCCAAGCATGTACACTATGTTTGTCTATGGTCCTTACTTTGTGAAATAGATCAATTGAAAAACATTTCAATGATGCTAATTTCACAATTTCAAATCCTTATTGCAAGTGTAAGAATTCCAAATTCTTGTCACTGCTAGAAAGTGTTACATTCTAAACTATCTTGCAATGATTCTTTTGTAATGTCTAGGTGCCAAAAGTCACAGAGACTTGACCAATGATATTACAAAATATTCCTTTGGAGATCGTTACAGGACAATTCCATGGAATTGAAGTCTCAAATTCAAAGTACATTCCTTTGAACATCCTTCTTGCATAAAAGCTTCTAACTTTCTCATCTATTCTTCAACTCCCAATATGGAAACATTCCATATTTTCCATACGAAAAATTCATTATTAATAGACTCCTGTCTATTCATAATAATATCAATATGGTCCTTCCATTATTATACTTCCAACTGTCCTTAAGCGACCAATCTTTGGCGAACCTTAGATTGTCCTTAACAGTTGTTTAACCACTTTAGTCAAATCCGTTTCTATTCCTTATTACCTCTTAATGCCCTAGGCATTTGGAAAATTAGAACCCGAGAATATTATAGCATATGCAATCGATCCTATACCCGAAGCATATGGGACACAATTCATAATGTCTAACATAAAGACACGATACTTAATAAGTCTTTTGCTATAATTTTTTTTATATTTTCCATGTTCTCACAATTCGAATTATGAAAAGGGATGCCGTAATCATAATCAAATTTTGAGAACGCAATTAACATTTCCATATATAGAATTCTCCTATGTTGGACCATTCCAATCATAACATTCATATATATTTGACTAAAATTGATTAAAAATTCAATCTAAGATTTTAGAATTAAAATGAAGTATGAATTCCTCTCCCTTAATTATAGCAAAACAACTTTTCAAACCCTTCAACTTGTGATTTGAAACTTTGTTTTCTATAATTAACATTGCTAACTTGCAACAGTTTCCATAATAATATGCTCCCACTAGAATTATAATTATTATTATTAGCATAACACTTATGCTCCCACTAGATTTGACATGTATTCAGAAATCAGCTGGACTTCTAGAAATCAATTCTTATTGACTTTCATTACCAAAGTTCAGATTTCTGATACGAGATGCTTTGATATGACTTTATCTAGGCTTCTCAAAATCATACACATTTCCTTAGATAGCTCACATGTGTGTCCTAACAATTTAAGAACTTACAACAATAAGTCTCAAATGTTTAGACGTTTGCCATTTCTCACAATTCGAATTATGAAGAGGTATGCCGTAATCATAATTGAATTGGAGAATGCACATATCACAATTCTATCTCCTTAAAATCTACTTAGTGAAAGCGTTTCCTCACCGTCATTTTCATGAATCGGAGAGAAACCTTATGACACTTAGATTTTATGGTGTATGTGTTCCTATCCATGTGAATTTGTCATAACCATAATCACAAGACAAGGTTAGTGACAAAACCAAACTCATATGGACTGAACTTGTTCATTCTTAATTTCTTGCCACTTGGCAGCAGAAGGGCCTACCATTGCTTCCAGGTTGTTATGCAACCAATTGAGAACTCTCAGAACTCATATGCATAGTCAACTTTAACTGGAATGGGCACATAAACAAGAATATTTCAACACGATAGGTCACAAACCTCAAGTTGTGTGCTAGTGATAAATAATAGGTTTTATTCTTGATTAGTTCTTGAAACTTTTTCAAGATCTTTTAAGACTCCCACTGACCTCTTGACATATAAGATTCTCTTGTCAAGAACCATTCCTTGACAAAACAAATATTCAAGAGTTAGTGTGGATTCTTATGAAGATAAACACTTCACACAATTGGTCTTAGTTGGTCTTTGTTTTATCCAAAACATCACAATTTACCAATTTCAAATATACAAGAGTAGAAAACATTTCACTCTACATTTGATGAGTGTTTTAAACCTTTCTTAAGACTATGCCACTCAAGGTTACAATCTTGGAGTATGACTCTAAGATTCGATATTGGAACGAATTATGACTCATCTTCTTGATTTAAACTATTTCAACAATTCACGATTCTTCTTCTTAGCTGTACAAATGCACTAAGATGTCTTTAGAGGATCAATTGTGATATGGTTTTTCCATAATCATTAAGATGATCATAAAACACGATACTAAAGTACTCTCCCATCTTTTCAGATTTGAGAAACTTTTATCTTTCTGCCTAATTTGATTCTTTTCATTCGTTCTGCCATACATTGAACTTTTCCAATGATTAAGAATTATACTAAAACTTGTAAGCATAACCATATTTACTAAACTTTAGTAAATCATGACGAATAGTATTATCGTTCTCTGTGGTGGACCTGACCAGCGCACATCCAGTGTACCCGATTCCCTAGTCCTTCACTTGACTCACATATACATGTAAACAAGAAATTAGACTTAATTTCCCAAGGACAAAGGTTCTCATTCATCACACAATTCAAGTTGCATGATTCCAAGTTTCTGTTCAACTAAAACTTGGGTGATGAGAATCTTTCCTTATTTGGCAAATACCCGACACTACCACAAACGAAAGGATCAAATTCATATTGCTTACATAAAAACATAGAAACATTAATTTTTCGTAAGTGCCATTGTAAGGAGATATAATAAAATAAAACAAAAATTTTATTTATTTATAGCATGCGGAAAAAACTTTTTCCTACAATGCAATTACAAATGAAAACTATGTTATTACATAGTTCCTAACAATCTATCATAACTCCTAAGCAGCAACTCAAAAATCCGATCTTCGAACCATGCGATTGAAATCCATCTTCGTGACCAGATTCAACATACTCTTCCTCTAAGCTTCCTTCTCTTTGCTACGATTCTACAAAACATCAAGATGCGACCTAGTCACATCATGTATTAAGAATCAACAATTAGGAACATAATAGAGTTGGATAGTAGACTTACCTGAAGCAGAGTCAAACTTTTTGATTCTACCTTTTCTCAGATCTTTCAGGTAGTCAGGGCAGCTTCGCAACCAATGCCCCTTCCCTTGACAACAGAAACATATGGACTCTTTGGGAATGGTACACGGGATAATCTCAGACTTAGCCTTTCTCTTTCCTTTGGAGAGAAATCTTTTCTGGACTCCCAATGTTTCCATTGTCAATGTCCATGGAAGTTTGGGGAGTAGATCTTCCAATCAAATTTGCTTTTCCAGTGCGCCAAATCATTGCTGATTCAGCAACAACAAGCAAATAAGTAAGATCAACAAGGGTCATGTCGTGGTCTGTCACATAATAGTCCTTAATGAACTCACTATATGACTCAGGAAGTGATTGAAGAACCCAGTCAACCGCCAACTTCCTCGAACCAACGACACCCAATACTCTCAGCCTGCCAATATGTGACTTCATCTCCAAGACGTGAGTACACACAAGCCTTCCATCTTCATGTTTCATTGCAAGTAAGGCTTGAGTGATCTTGAAATTTTCGAATCTTTGAACTTGTGATTTAAGGAGAATTACTGGAGGAGGTGAAGGAAGTGAAGTATGACTTCCATGGTCCAACTGCGGGACATCATCTTCAAGAGGAACGCTTGTTCCAAAGGATTTGGGAAGACCATAGTTGTCTGAACTAGACATCTACAATGGGAGAAATTCAAGGTAGTTGATTTAAGTCCTTAATATAAGACCCAAATGAAATATTAAGGCTAGGACCCAACAAAATATTTTACAATTTGGAAGAGGGATGCCGTAATCCAAACTGCAAAATATTTGAAGGTAGGTAAATGACGATTTACCAATTTCCACCACGAAAAACGAAAAAGAATTTTAGGTTTTAAGTGAATTGTAGCTCCTAGATCCTTTGAGATTCATTGAACAATTTAATGGCATGTTTAAATCTCGATTGTGCCTGGGATGTCGAGGATCACAAACAAGGTATGAATAACCATGCAAATTAGCTTGGTACACCCAATGTTACAACCACCTAATCAATGTGCCGGTTAACCACACACGCTCCATTGATCTATGATTAACATCAAGTTACCCTTTGCCACGCAATGTCAGTCCCGATTAGTGTGCCAGTTAACCACACACGCTCCACTAATGGCCTAACAAGGTGCAAAGTACAACTTTTTCTTCGAATTTTTGATACTTTGTAGCTTTTCTTCATGTCTTCATACTTGTAGATTCTTTCAAACTTTTCAGCACTCTTTTTTTTTCACTCAAACTGAAAACCTATAAAAACATATGCTTATGCAAGGGGTTTTAACTTCATCCTTTATTGATTAAAGGAATTAGTCTTATGTGCAATGACTACTTAACCTTCCTGGATACATTTTAAGTAGACGATGCTAAACATGTTGCGTCCCTCAAACTAAGCGAGGTTATGTTTTTGTTCCATGATTTCACTAGTGTACAGGGGACCACAAATGCACTATAACGTATATTGGGTCAACTAAACATTTAGGTCCTCAAAGAATCATCAAACACAATACTAGCATGGAATCCTAATTGCTTTACCATAATTTTCTGAATTAATCCTAGATATTTTTATGCAAATTTTATTTTTAAAATTATACCTAGGATTCTAATGTAACTAGTGTAATCAACCCCCTACCCCAAACTTAATTTATACAATGTCCCCATTGCATGTTATTCATAATAAAGAGCATAAAAGCAAAGAGAGAATTGGAACAAACTCCCTTGGAATAGAAATGGCGAGGCTGATTTCCTTCTTTTGAGCTCCTACTTCAGCTGACTTTGGCATGGGAACAACTCATCCATGCCTTGGGTGTCAAATGTAGCGTATGGTACAACTCCTAATGTACTGAAAAAAACTTCTTGGAAAGCCTTAAAATTGGACTTCAAAAATATGGACAATGCCCACCTTGAATGGAATCAAATCGATGAATCGAAAGAAAATTGACTGAGCAGTAACACGCCGAGTTGCTATGGGAAAACTCGTCATGTTGAACTTGAATTTGGACATAAATCACGATTTTCTTCTAAAACTCGCTGAGTTGTGTTATGACCTCGACGAGTTGAAGGCTCTGATCGTGTAATTTCTTCTTTCTGCTTCAGTTTCGATTTCTTGGTCAAAGAGGGTATTAGTGTAATACACCTCTTTATATTCTTTAGTAACTTGACCTTCCGGACTAAAAATATCGCTCAGAGTCTAGAAAATCTTATTGTTAACGATTTGACCCCTCACTTTATCCTCTCACGCTTTAATTATTCATTCAATTCTCACCCTAACTTCTGCGAGATCAAAAACAAAAAACTACATAATAAAAAGGAAAAAAACTATTAAATTTAAAGTTCCTAATTTATCCTAATTACTATAAGTTTCAAGATAACCAAACCAAAACAAATAAACACACACAAAACAAATAAAATTGTCTCAAACACAAATAAATTAAAAGGATAATGAATAATCATCTTCTTCTCCTCCGGCTCCTCCTTGTCTCTCTCTCCAAAGATCCTCCAACTTGGAATATACGGATATGGAGGATGAGAATCGGGGCGTTGCATGTTCATTTGGATCATCATGAATTCTAAGGTCGTATTGAGGTGATTTACACCACGGGCCACATTATTTTGAAATTGCCTCATGGTCAAGATGTAAGGGTCCATAGGCATCTCATCCTCAACGGGAATTACCGGCAGCTCCTCATGCACGGGCGCGGGTCTAACCCTCAATCTCCTTCCCAGGTGGTCGGGCACCTCTACATCGTCATCATCGGAGATAGAAAAATTTACCCCGCCATTATCTTCCACAATCCTAGCCCTCTTGTAGAGAAGAATACTAAATAGTCTTATATGCATCATGGTGAGAAAATTATCCACCCCATTTTCAAAAATTCCGTATGACCTCGCTAATTTTGTCACAAACATGCCCCCACAAATTCGTGATGCCTTCCTATCCTTTACTCCTCCTTCTGCCAAATACTTTGCCAAGAAGTATGGTATATTGCAAAAGGTGATGGGTGTGATAATGCTCCACAAGAAAATATATCAAGGTTTGGAACCTTGTCATCGTCTTTCCTCATGTTGATGGAACACGAGATGAATTTGTGAATGAGTCGGTGGACCGGTGACCGGATATCACCTTCTTGGACCGCCAATGGAATATGAACTCGATTGGCGATTGTAGTCCACCAATTTGCTCCATTTACCCCATCTGGAAATACCCTATGACAATGCTCCAGAAATATACGAAACGCTTCACTCATCGCCTCCGATCTATTGTATAACTCCTTTCTCCAAGCCAATTCGGAAACACTGCACTCTCTAGATTCCCTTCCCAAACAGAAAGTCAAGCTATGAGTATAAAAAGGATCATCACCTCCCCGGAATTGAACAGTGGCATAAAATTCTAGGCACAGCTCTTTGTAAACCGACTCTTGTATTTGAAACAATCTTCTCCAAGCAGTACAAGTAACCCTCACCCCATTATTCAGAAACACTTTTGTTAGGTATGGTTTCATGGCTTCAACCAACCCAACTTCCTCTAGCCATGTCCAGTTCACTTCGTTAGCAATGTAGAAGTCCTTTTTTTCAACTTCTCTAGTTTGCTTCTCCATTCGGTCATAGTTCTTTGTGAAACAACTTGTGGAAAATTGTACCAAGGAAAGTCCTCTTGGTCTCTAGGAAGTTACTGTCCTCTTCCTCCACTCCTCATTTATTTTCTACACAACAAAAAACATAGAAGACAAACCAATACCAAAGGAAGGCAGTATTTTTAATCCTAACCAACTTAAGCACAAAAACAAACACACAGAAGGCAGTGTACCTACGATTAGCAGTTTAGTGTAGGCAAGTAGGGTATCGAACTCAGGGAACGGTAAAAAATTAAAATATTACTAATATAATCTAAATAAAACAATTATTAATAGGGGTTTTTCTCTAGTTTTGCAAGACTAGAAACTTAAGCAATTACTAAACACTTAGCAAATAACAGTTAACAACTAAAAGAGAAGCAAAAGACAACTAGATTCAATAAAATTAAAGAGACTTCCGTTCAGATTCGATTCACTTATTCCTATGGTTGATTTCGTGGCAAGTGCAATGGATTAATATATCATCAATTACTGATTTCTAATGTGATTAGGTTCATGTTCAATATTACTAATCCTTTAGCAAATAAACCAATTCAAGCAGTGATCAAGTGATTAAATAAAAATTTTTACTAGTGTTCAATTTGAATTAGGCAAGACTTGTAATAATAGTTAATCAAATTGGTTGGTTCAATTAACTTATATATGGTTGGTCATCATATATTCTCACACATTAACTTATTTATTCTCTAGTTAATCCTAGGTTATGTTCACAACACTAGGCATACAATCTTGTTTTTACAAAACCATAAGATTCAAGTAATCAAGCAGATGGTCATACATGTCAATATACTTAGTCATTAACAGATGATAATTGTCATTAACATATAAGGATCTTTTAACAAGCTTAACAAGATAAATAACCAAATCAATATCATCCAAAGCCACTAATCAAATCATATATAAGGTCTAAACCCTAAAGATTAGGGTTTATGTCCAGACGGAGTACCCCCTACGTACTCAGAGTACACCCAACGTACTCCCCAAAACGTTGTCGTTCCACCTTACGCCCAGTGTACCATCCAGGTACGCCCCGTGTAAGGGCCAAAGTTGCCAAAAATCACAATTTAAAGGGTGAGAAGGGAGACTTACCATCTAAGGCTATAAGATCCTAACTATGTACAATTAGAGTGCATATACTCAACTAATAGCAGCAAAAATGTCGGTTCCAAATAAGCAATTCAAAGAAATCTCCGAGGCTATAAGGCTTCTTGTATTAGGCATTTCTATCATGTGATTCTAGAGGATCCTTAGCCTACATTCTAGCATGCAGTTCTATTACATAACATATATACATAGCATGTGTGGTATTTTGGGGAACTTCCTTGACCTCCGGCTAATTATACACATCGCATCCCTCTCGTGGTTATTTGGAAAACAATTTTGAAAATATTTTTACAGATCCTTAGTTTGAGTCTGGAATCACACGAATGCTTATCTAGTTCACTCAAACCAGGGCTCTGATACTAACTTGTAACGTCTTAAAAAACTAAAGTAAAATTTTTCATTTTTAAAACATAAAACCATAAATCAACAAGATACAAAAACATTGTTATCAAATCATAATAAATCAAAATATCGAATCAGAGTATTAATCAACATAAACTGCGGGCTGATGTGTATAATCATGCCTTTTTTCTTTTCCCTGCTCATCATAAGTACATGAACATTGAAATCCAAACTTCAAGCCAAGCTTAGTGAGTTTCCCAAAATACGCCACAATACAAACAAATACAAGCATGCATACAGGGTTTGTTGGTCCTTGACCTCAACCTAATCATATCGGGTTTGTTGGTTTATTGCACATATCAGTAAAACCTCAACCTAACCGTCCACGGTTTGTTGACACGTGGCTTCAACCCAACAATCCAGGTTTGTTGGCACGTGGCCTTAACCTCACCATACTGGGTATGTTGACTTCCAGTCTCAACCCAACCATACCGGGTTTGTTGGAACGTAGCGTCAACCCAACAATCCATATGTTGACATATGCACAAAAATACACACATAGAACTATCATAGCAATCCTACATCCTAGGATATATATAAACTAAATAAATAGGTCGGCCTTGGTGCCTTAAACCCATTGGCATATTGAGAGAAATCACCTCCAGTTGTATGGTTTTGCATGGCCATTAAGTGCTTAACACTAAAAACCCCAACATCTTAAGCCATTAAAACAACAAAACTCATGCATGATGAAGAAGTAAGAGTCAAGAACACATTTTTATTACTATATGCCTAGAAAAATGTCTAAAAGGACAACCCATTTGCTCTATAGCATGCCATGCACAAGAAGGTCATAATTTGGGGACAAAAGCTCATAATATCATCATATATACAAGATCTATCAATTTAATCACCAAGGTATGAACTTTATACCTTCTGGAGATTGGGGATGATGCAAGACTTCTAGATCTAAGCTTGCTTCTAGCTTCCAAGCTTCACATCCACCTTCTTCTTCCTGTGGAATACACAAAAACACACTCCAAAGATTCAAAATTCAACAATGGGGCTAGGGTTTGAAAGGGGGAACGTTTCTAGTGATGGAGGCTGGAAGTGGGATGGGGAAATGGGACTTAAGGTTTAATATATAAGGTCCAAACCCTAAAGATTAGAGTTTATGTCCAGACGGAGTACCCCCTACGTACTCAAAGTACACCCAACGTACTCCCCAAAACGACGTCGTTCCAACTTACACCCCTTACGCCCAATGTACCATCTAGGTACGCCCTGCGTAAGGGCCAAAGTTGCCCAAAATCGCATGATAAATAGTTACTACATCGCCTGAACTCGTAATTCATCACCTACATGTTAGGAGCATGTTGGTGTTTCCACATGACTTGTTTAGATTAGTAAGTGGTTTTCATCTATACTCTAGTAGATGACTAGATCACAACATCACAACTCAAGGTCACAACATCTCCTAGTCATCTCGTATTTATCATCACCTCTTTATCATTACCTATCTACCATCACCTATCTATCATCTCCTATCTACCATCCCCTATCACTACCCAACACATATTTATAAGTGTATAATACTTATATGATTAAATCAATTTAAATGTCATATCATATTATTATATCTAACACATCACATTTTCAGCACAGATAATACGCACATAAAACTGTTGAATCTATATACCCAAGTATCATTATGGAGTGATATTGCTAACAATATATGATCCTATAGGGTCACAGCCTTATCAAGTTGGCACATTTTGTCTATTTATTATTAATATGATTATTAATAAACAATATCAATTCTTTGTCTTTAATTAGGGAATAATTATTGTTTTGTGAAAATAATAATTATAAGAGAGTATAACTAGTTATTATTTCATATTGTATGAATTAATAAGTCATGCACAACATTTTGGGCTAGTTGGATTCTTTTGTCTTTTACCTAAAGACAAAGTTTATATGTTATAAACTTAGAGTTTATAAAAAATAAAGAATCCATCCTCTTTTAATAGGTATGGCCGAAATATATATTATATTATGGAGGTTGCTTGTCAACCTCCATACCTTACCCCATGCTTTGTCTCCCATGCTTCTAAAGGCAAGAAATACTTTAGAGTATTTTAATCAAAAGACCTTACTTTGCATGAACTATATAAGAGATGCACGAGGCTTGCATTTTTGGTAAGTGAAACACTCTCTTCTTCCTCCTTTTTCTTCACCAAAACCGTGAGTATGAAGTGCTCTCTTCTTTTGAAGTTTGGTGCTTTACTTTGGTGATTAGAAGCCCTCTTGAGTTGTCTACTTTAGTGCTTATTTGAGTTAAGCACTTAAAGGTTTAAGACACTCAAGAATACAAGAAGGAACTAGCATTCCAAGTGCCTTAATCTTGATGGTGGATACTTGTAGAGAAGATCATATTCTTTGATCTTTCCATCTTCATCAACACCCTACAACCAAGTGGGTTCAAATGATTCAAAGATTGTCATTCTAAACACTCATTGGTTGTGTTGTTTTATTTAATTCTAACCTATATAAATGGATCCATGATGGTTTGGTTTTGTTATAAACAAAAAATAAATTTGTTATTTTTAAAGACTTCCGTTGCCGGTTTTTGTGAAAGACAATCTTATATTTTGTATCAAAACCCAACAGTGGTATCAGAGCCATCTTTTATATGTTAGAATGATTATTTATGTTTGATAATCTTTGGTTTTGGAAAACAAGCACGTATTTCTTTTGGTTAAGAAAAATCCATATTTGTCTTCTTTGGCAACTTCTTGGTTAAAAATGTTTATTTTTATATATAACCATTTTTCATGCATTTTGGTTATATAACAGTTGCCTTAGAAAAAACAAAGAGTTGTTTGTTATTATATTTGATATGTTTTTGTGTATAAACAAGCCATTTGGACCTTTGTGTTGTGTTTGGTTGACATATATTTATTCATAAGATGTAATAGATAAATATGTAGTTTTTCATTTGTTGATTTGTTGTAATAAATTAGTTAGACTAGTTGTATTCCTTTTGAATGTAACAAAATGAAGAAATAACCTCCTTGAAGATGACATAACCATTTAAGACCATAATCCGAACCACAAGCTTCTACTTTTGATTTTGGGCTTAATTATAGTCTTAATGGTTTAAGTGTTGCAACTTTCACAAAATGAAGATTTAAAGTCCTTTTGCAAGCAAGAGTTGAATTGGCAAGTGGGAGCTTGAAGACCTTTTGAAGTGTCCCTTAATTCCTTTAGGAAAGACTTAATAATTCTTGTGATGGCTTGCAAAAATTATTACTAGAGATGGCTTGGTTTATACACATTATAATGCATGCTTGTGATGTTTATTTTATGTTAAATGTATGTTATGTTTTATGTATAAAAAAGGTTTTTACATGTCAAATAACATTTTTTCATAAGATAATATCACTTGGAGTTTGAGTAAAAATTATTTAAAAGATAACATAATATGTTTATAAATGTATATTTATAAAAACGTTTTACTGGTTACCGGTTAAAACTCAATTTTTTTTGTTGAAAATAGTTTTATTGTAAAACATATAAATACCCAACTTTAAAATTTTTGAAATGGTTTAAAAGATGTTTAAACTTTATATAAACTCCATGTCTTTATAATAAACAATGAGTTTTTATTAAAAAGACTAAAATCGGTTTATAACTTTATAAACAACAAATAATAAAACTAGTGATTATTTTTTGCGTCAAAACTTAATATATGATATTGGTGTTTTAAACATAACGCAACATGTTGATATCATGTTTTATGCATGCTAAATGAGATTAAAACATAAGTATCATCACCCAAGTTTTGGTTTATCAAAATATGACTTTTATCATAAGATGCATAAAATTGAGTTTATAAAATAAAATGAATTTATTCTACAAATTCATGAAGTCATAAGTTTTTTGATTGTTAAAAGGGGATTTAAAAACGATTTTATAACTCATCCAAAACTCTAAGTCTTAAGTATAAAATAAAGTTTTATTAATACTATTACCAGTTCTTTAAACTGATCTATGACTAAACTTTTTTCAACTCGTCCATTTGTTGGGTGATCCATTGCTCTCACGTTCGAGTGTTTGCTCGTCGTTTAGGCCGGTTAGTGAGATTTCTGCTCATTGCAGTCACCTCCGGGCTTCTTCGCACCTGGATTGTACTAGGACCCTTATGCCCCGACCCTTGATAAGATAAAGCTGCCCGCCTATGACCCACAACTCAAAATGAGCCTTGTGACGAGACACGGACATTAAAATACCGGATTTTAGTTTATAATTGATTGCGGTTAATGGAACCTAGAGAACCTCATAACAAGTGATATGAATTTTACAAAAGGGTACATGAATTGTTGAATGCATGCAATATTCATGAGACCATGTTCTTATAAACTATAAATGTACAACATATATAAAACCTTTTCTAAAAATGCAAGGCATTGCCGTCCTTTTGAAGAACACTCGTTATCATTTGAGGGTCTTAGTGTCACAGGGTCACCTGGTGACTAGGATTGGATTTTGATGTTCCAGGGAGTTTTGTAGTTTCTGGTTTCTAAAGGGTCACCTTGTTACTGGTTAGTTACAATGCTACAAGTTGTTTCAAGTATGATGACTTGATCGGAATCTTATGTGATAAAGGTCACCTAAGCATGAGAGGTCCGAGGCATAGATGGGATAAACATGCCATGCTAAGCAATAGTTGTTTAGGATCCCATAATCTAGGAGTTACATATCGTATGCAATTGGTAATCGCTACCTACCAAGTTTGATTAAGTTTATGGGATAAAGGTCACCTAACCATTTACTTGTTTCGTTACTTGGATCCTAGACTTTAATAAATTAATGTTTTAAGAAACAATAAAAGGTATTAATTTTTAAAGATTAAATATTGAAAATACTAAATGAAACTTTGTTAAATTCTGTTGATAACTGTTAATAGTTTTACGCCATGAAAAATCTCTCTCTTGTTGGTTTTCAAGAGACAATAATATTTGATGATTATAATTGGTATAATATCTTGAGGTTCCAGCTTAAGGATAAATAGAATGTATATATACTAAAAGATCCCATACCTGAATAACTTCTATAACCAACTAGTCTGATAATGATACTTTGATGGAAGTATTATTGTGATGATATTGATGTGTCTCACATCATACTAAAGAAATTAACCATGACTTGCAGAACGTCTTGGATAATTATGAAACCTATCAAATGTCTCATCAAGTAAAGCTGATATTCAATCAGAACACTAGAAATAACTTGAAGTATGTTCAAGCATTGAATAAAAGGAAGTCTAAGAGATTGTGCACTCATATAGACTTAGAGTTCAGTTAAGGGAGATACATCATAAAACCAGAAATCAAGAAAGGACCAAATCATTAGTGTTGTTTCTATTGTGGAAGAAACTGGACACTAAAAGAGGAATTGATCCTCTAATCTCATCGAGCTGAACAAGTCTGACTTGGACAAGACTTCAGATATCTATATGATAGAACTATTTATTTTTCCATCCTTTACTTGATTATGTTATACTTAAAGTGACACTAATAATTGATATTATGTGTTGATGATTGGAAGAAATAATCAACTGCTTACAAACGAATGGCATTTCGTGTTAAAGATATAACAAGTGTTGTTATAGTCTTTTATTTAAACAATATTGGTTTTGTTCCTATCCTTATAGGGACATTTAACAGTTGTAATTTATTAATAAAGCTAGATTTACTTATCGTTTAATGGATGTTCACATCCATGTTCTAAATTGATGTATTCTGTGTTAAAGAATATTTTCTCATAATGTTATTTATGAAGTAAATCTATAATCTTTCACTAAATTGATAGTTCGGATCATAACACCTATATAATCAAATGATATTTGATTGGAACTTATCTATCTCATAATCATCATGACAATATAAATAAGAAATACATATACCAACTTCAAAAGGATGGAATTTTTGAAGGCAAATGATCTTGATTCATTTGAGATATGTGAATCCTATTTATATGGGAAGATGATTCGCAAGTGTCTTTATCTATTAGTAGTTAAAGAACAAAGGGCTTTACAAAGAATTATAAATAAGTGATGTATGTAATCTTTTCAATCCATTAATAGATTTTGTGATAGATGTTTATTCAATTTCACTGATGACTTTTATTCGTTATTGTTTAAACCTTTGATTTACTCAAATTGTTTCATAGTGAAAATTTAAATACGACTTCATGAGACCCTCATTAACGTTCCGTTGTGATAACGAAAATGAGTTTTGTAAACCAAGTCTTCTTGGAACATCTTAGGAGTTGTGGAATTGATTCTCAAATCAATCTAACAAAAACACTCACTCGTCATTAGTATGGTTCTTATGGCACAGGATCACCTGGTCACTTGAATCTATCTTTTGATATTCGAGGTAGCCTTCGTATTCACTAGTGGGATAGGGTCACCTGGCCAGTAGCTGAATGTCGATAGTACAAGTTTTTGAAGAGGATAAAAATTGACCTTTCATTCTATTGCATGATATTTATTAAAAGAACTATTTACTTTATAAAATTTTTGGAATTATGCTCACTGCAACAAATATATATTGAGTATATATATATATATATATATATATATATATATATATATATATATATATATATATATTCCAACCAAACAAGTAGTTTCATTAGAATAAGGATGTAATGGTTTATCCTTATCTAAAATGTATGGAGTTGTAAACCTTATGTTAGACAATAAGCTTAACCACTCTAACATATACTAACCTGCATTTATGTAGAGTATCCTAAATGATTGTTTAGGATGAAGTTTCTACTAATTCCAATAATTGTCATTCCTTAAGACAAGTGATTAGAAAGTTCTTTTTCTAAGTGGGAGCTATATGGAACTTTAAGAGCTTAAGAACCATAAACTAAATGCATCATAGTTTGGAAATAGCAAGTTTTCACTATTGTTGAATATGCTCAATAGTTAAGCAAAAACTAATCAACCACACATAGATTCATTCATGTATGATTATCAAGTATGGGATTGATTAATCTTCCTTGATATAGTTTGACTATAAAGAGTAAGTGAGTTTTCAAAGGAGAAAACATATATGAATGAAAATTTTCTCAGATTTAAAGTAACATCTCAAAGTAAGAATCTTCTTTCTTATAAGATAATTACATAGTGTGATTTGATTATAAATCAAGATAACGCTTGTGTTTTTCTACAAAGCTAGTGGGAGTGCAGTAACATTCCTAGCATTGTATGTAGTTGACATATTAACTCTTGGAATAAAGATCTGTATAGATAGATCATGGCGACTTAAAGGATTAAGTTAAATTGCATTAATTGTCAAGGATCTTAAAGAACTTAACATAAAGGACTCTGAGAGATTCATCTTGTCAAAAACCACTTGACATGATTTTGAGAAAAATCCTAGTGAAAATGTTTTTGAACTAGATAACATGATTGTATTCCATATGCTGTTTTAATTGGATTAATCATATATGTCATGATTATGCATAAAGGCCAAATAAGTTATATGATTCGAGCATGTCAAATGATACGAATATAAGAACAAGTCATTGTGTGACTTATAGGAGCATTCTAAAGTAATTTCGAGAACTAGAGAAATATTCCTAATCTACGGAGTATCTGAAAGAAAGCTATGTTTAAAGTTGTTACACATGTGCTAAGTTTTCAAATAGATTGAGATGTCTCTCAATCACAATCGAGCGTGTCCTCATTATGAATGAAGAGAAAGTTACATGGATAGTGTTTCCATGAAGATTTTAATTACATATACACATCAGAGTTAGAGTACCTTGCGGTTTGGAGAACCAGATACAAAGATGCTTAATGTATAGTTCATTACGACTATGAGTAATCCCATTCAGCAAGTATTGGTATCTAAGTCATATTTAAGCATATATTTCATTCTCAATAATTTTCTTTATATATGAGGTATATATAAAACTGAAAATGTTATGTATTCGCAAAGTTTACACAAATCAAGTTTATCAAATCTACTTAACAAAGCTCTTTCATTAGCTATAGCTCTTTCATTATCAAAGTAGATATATTTGATTGAAATTTAGTATTTGGATCTTGGAACAATAAAGACAACATATATTGTAATGAGTCGAGATATTGGATATGAGTCATTCATCAAATAATTGTTGTGTTCTATATTAGCATGTTTAAATCCTTGAATAACTAGGTTATTCTAAATGTCCATAGTCATTCATAGTTGTGGGAGCATCTATGAGGTAAGACTAATATGAGTGGATTGGTGGATTCTCATGGATTTTAAAATAGCAAGAGCTGCTACCAAGTTCATAGATACTTGATTACGAGAATAAGTATTGGAATTGACCCGCATCAAAACCACTTTATGGATCGTAGTCAAGAGTGATGTTTTGATCAAGTTTGTATCTTTGTATTTATAAACCTGAGATACATATTTGGGACTTGAAGTGTCGGAATTGTTGTGCTTTGACATGGTTTAACGTTGTTCCGTAAGGGGTAGTCATAAGGGCCATCGTTGGGTATGACATGAACTACATTGATGGGCGTATGTAGTCGAGATAGGATTTGTCCCTCTTATTCGTTGAGAGTTAGACATCTATGGCCTTACTAAAAGTTGAACACTAAATGAGATTGATGGCGATCCATATCTCATGTTCGACATGATGTCTGAGACAAAAGAATAATTGATACCACACCTTTAGTAACAAATATAGCTTAGAGCTCCAGGATTTGGTTGTTGATGAGACGAAACCCTTCATATGTTGTTAGGGGCAATAGCCTGTTGCTAGACGTCAACTATTGTCGATGTCAGTCTATAATGAATCTTGTGCAAGACGTCAGTTAACAATATATGATCCAATAGGGTCACACCTTTATCAAGTTGGCACATTTTGTCTATTTATTATTAATATGATTATTAATAAATAATATCAACTCTTGTATTTAATTAGGGAATAATTATTTCTTTGTGAAAATAATAATTATAAGAGAGTATAACTAGTTATTATTTCATATTGTATGAATTAATAAGTCATGCACAACATTTTGGACTAGTTGGATTCTTTTGTCTTTTACCTAAAGACAAAGTTTATATTTTATAAACTTCGAGTTTATAAAAAATAAAGAATCCGTCCTCTTTTAAGAGGTATGGCCGAAATATATATTATATTATGGAGGTTGCTTATGAACCTCCATACCTTGCCCCATGCTTTGTCTCCCATGCTTCTAAAGACAAGAAATACTTTAGGGTATTTTAATCAAAATGCCTTACTTTGCATGGACTATATAAGAGATGCATGAGGCTTTCATTTTTGCTAAGTGAAACACTCTCTTCTTCCTCCTTTTTCTTCACCAAAACCGTGAGTATGAAGAGCTCTCTTCTTTTGAAGTTTGGTGCTTTACTTTGGTGATTAGAAGCCTTCTTGAGTGGTCTCCGTTAGTACTTATTTGAGTTAAGCACTTAAAGGTTTAAGACACTCAATAATACAAGAAGGAATTAGCATTCTAAGTGCCTTAATCTTGATGGTGGATAATTGTAGAGAAGATCATATTCTTTGATCTTTCCATCTTCATCAACACCCCAAAACCAAGTGGGTTCAAAGGACTTAAAGGTTGTCATTCTTAAAACTCTTTGGTTGTGTTTTTTTTATTTCATTCTAACCTCAATAAATCGATCAATGATGGTTTGGTTTTGTTATAAACAAAAAATAAACTTGTTATTTTTAAAGACTTCTGTTGTCGGGTTTTGTGAAAAACAAATTTATATTTTTTTTATCAAAACCCAACAAATACATTTAATTATCTAGATACTCCATATCTATGTGTAAGATGAAGGTAACTATAGACTCACTTGATAAAAGTGGATTCCTCAGAATTTGGGCAGAATCTCACCTTAGCGCTTTCAATGACCTAAATGTATAACACTAAGTATTAGAATAGTTTTATAATCCCGGGGACTATAATAGTTATAGTATAGATTCCTCACTAATCTCAATGTCTAAATCAAGATCTATCAAGTAACGATCAGTGAGGCAGGATAGTTGGGAGGCAAGATCATTTCGGCGTGTAGCCTTTCTAAAATCCAACAACCAAGCCAAGATGACCATTCTAGACACCTCTCCCGTAAGAAGATCGATCAGTATTATAACTGGAATTACTAATAAATCTTATTTATAGGTTCATAATAATGACTATGACTATGAATATAAGTTACACTGAAGATGATATGAGTGTAGCTTAACTTACAGAGATTTCTTGGATAAAAGTCCGGAAATTGCACTAGTAGAGCTTCTACTTGCTAGCTATTACTACTTCAGGGATCATAGAGCTTCACCACATACTAAAACTAATGGAAAATGGGCTAAAAGTTTAAGGAATTCAAGAGGAATAAATTGAAGAGGTGTGAATGTCGAATGGCAGCTGAAGCTCTATTTATAACCAAATTTGGGGTGCAGGACATGCAAATGGGGTGCGCGTCATGCATTTTAAGGCGACGTCTCCCCAGTCACTTTGTGTCTGTGGTCCACGTTTTCACCTTCTAGAAGCGTGTGCCGTGCACCTAACACACAGCCCAAAACACAGATTTTATAAATTCCTTAATTTCTTCATACGAGCTTCGTTTTTGACGTTCTTTATATCCCCAGAAAGCTCTCGACGATAGCTACAACTTTCCATTAGACTCCATTGGCTAGTTTTGAGTTTATTTGTCGTACCTATTTTTATACGATTAATTGATTTTGATAAAATCATAACTCTCTCGTTCAAACTCCATTTTTGGCTTTCATTTTCTCAAATTTCCTATATTAAAGAGTACTACGATTTTCCTTTTGGTGAATTTAGCTAAAAGTCAACCATTCTCTTTGTAGCTTTTTACGTCACACATTCCTTGTGCGTGACTGACTTTTATATCTTTATAAAAACCATATCTAATTCATACAGAGCCGGATTCTACGAAATATATATTTTCGGGATCTGGACGACGTGTACTTTCTAAATATATAATAATATATATGTTTTTGCGCACTTATTTTTATGATTTACGGACGATTCGGTTGATTTTTCCTATTTTTCTTAATACGAAACTTATATTATATCGTAAATGCCTAGCCTGATTTTGAGGGCGTTACATCTGCATGATTATTTGTTGTTGTTATTTTTTTTATCTGTTGCATAGGTCGACATAGTGCGAGTAGGTTGTGGCAACACTTCTCTGTGCGGAAGCCAACAAACGTGGGAGCAAGCCAAACATAAACTGAAGGTCGGAAAGGCAAGCTAGACCTATGTTGTGGGCTCGGGAGCAATCCAAACATAAGATGAGGGCCAGAAAGACAAGCCTGACTTATGATGTGGGCTCGGGATCAAGCTACACATGAGTTGTGGGTCAGGTGGGCAATCCAGACTCGTGTCGTGGGCTCAGGGGTAATCCAGTCCAATGGTTGTGGACCCAATACGCATGCTCTTATACGTTGTGTGGTGGTATTTTATTGGAACTCGTTAAGCTTTGGGTTACGGTTTAAGTTCTATGTTTCAAGTACTTCAGATGATCGGGGAAAGGCGAAGGCGTGATCGTACACCTCCTTCAACGATATGTTTAGGAGATTTTATGATACTCTGGTTTTAGGATAATTGTATTTGATACTTGGTTATATATATATATATATATATATATATATATATATATACACATAGGGGATAGTTCACTTAAGATTCTAAAAAAATAAATATCTTGAGATTCAACCTCAACCACATATTTCTCGTTTGTCGCCATAACGCTCCAGCGTACCGACAGCAGTGGGGTATGCCTAATCATAAATGACAAATGGAAGAGAGGTATAACCATATATGATTATACATGTTTATACAAATATGTCTAGTCATAAATGATTATACATATGTGTCTGTTCACAGATTGAGTAATCATATATGACTATGGTGGTTAGTGGCAGAGAAGGTGGTGGTGGCAGAGGTGGCGGTGGTATAGGTGACAAAGATAGCAGTGGTAGGGTTAGTTGGTGGCACAGGTGGTGGAGGTGGCGGTTGTGGTGGTGGCAAAAAAGGAATGTGCAGCAATGAATAATCATTTTTGATTATAACTCTCTCCCTGTGCTGGTACGTAGTAACGCTAGAGCGGCAAATGAGAAATTTGTGGCTGAGGTTGTATCTCAAGATCTCTATTTTTTTGGAATGTTAACATAACCTAGTGTTATATATATATATATATATATATATATATATATATATATATATATATATATATATATATATATATATATATATATATATATATATATATACCATTGGGATTATAAAAAAATAGAGATCTTGAGATTCAACATCAATCACATATTTCTCATTTGCCTATCTAACCCTCCGGCATACCGAAACGTATTAAAACCTCTCTTAGCCATTTCTAGGGTTCATTACCAGCCCCCAACACCCTTATAGTTCAGAGAAACCCTAGCTCTCATTCCCTTGGTGTTTTGTAGTCTTTTTGGAGCATTATTGGCTTGTAGAAGAAGAGAAGAAGGAGAAGAAGGTGCTCCATTGGTGGAACTTGCAAGGAACCAAAATCATCAACATCTCTCATAGCTTTTGGGCCTTCATAAGTGTCATAGGCTCAATCTTTATGGCTTAAAGTGGCTACATCTAAGATGTTGTCCCATGTTCTTCATGTTTAACCAAGCTTGAAAGGAAGGAGCTTATAAAGTTGGCAACTTTATAACTCTTTTGAGTCCCATGAGCATCATATGTTGTGGATCTAGAATTTGGTTGGAGTTCATATCTTTTGCTTGAGTTTTGGTCATTGCTAGCTCATTTTGACCTAAAATGCATTCTAGACATGTTTTGGATATACATGTCAATAAATCTTCCACCTTTATGATGGATCTGATCTTATTAACTCTGCTGAAGTGGTTGGGCTAAGGACGTTTTTATATTAAGGGCTTAATGGTTAAGACATTGTGCTATTTAGCCTTATTTGGACCTAGGTTTGGAGATCTTAATCTCTTTGGTCGTCTTATTGGATAAATTTGGAAACTTTATCCATCTAGACCATAGAATGGACAAGATCTGAGCTTTGGAGTTTTTGGAATTGAAAAAAACAACTTAATCCATTAAGTTGTTAGAGTCTCAGCGGCCACAGCGTGGACATAGGTCGCCATAGTGTGGCGACTTGGGAATTCTTGTCTGTTTAATTATTTGAGGGGCACGACGTGGCCAAGGAAGGCCATGAGGTGGTGGTTGACTAAAGTTAATGTTGGTCATTAACTTTGACCGTTGACTTTTGCATGGGTTCAGTTTTGATCAAATTTATGTTTTTGGAATGTAGACTTAGGTTTTGCCTTGTGTGGAATTTTAGGAGGTGTTTAACACCCATCTTTTGGTGGTAAGACGTAACACCCGCAGATTTAGGCTAGTCAATTAAGATAATAAGCGTTAAAAATGATTTTTTTATATAGAAGATTATCTAGGATAAATAATCTTAACCAAAGTAATATTTAGGGTTAACAATTGTAACCTATTCGACGTAATAAAGAATAATTATTTGAATATTATATGTTTCATGATTATTAGAATATAATAAAATAGGAAAAATCAGTCGAATCGTTCGTAAATCGTAAAAATAAGTGTGCCAAAACATATATATATATATATATATATATATATATATATATATATATATATATATATTATATTATATTTAGGAAGTATACATATTACCGATCCCGAAAATATAAATTTCGTCGAAATCCGAATCCGTATGAATTAGATATGATTTTTATAAGATATAAAAGTCAGCCGCGCACAACGAATGTATGACGTAAAAAGCTACGAAGAGAATGGTTGACTTTTAGATAATGTGACCAAAATGAAAATCGTAGTACTCCTTAAAATAGGAATTTTGAGAAAAAGAATGCCAAAAACGGAGTCCGTACGAGAGAGTTATGATTTTAGCAAAATCATTTAATTTTATAAAAAATGGACAAAAATATGAATTCAAAATTAGCCGATGGAGTCTAAACGAAAGTTGTAGATATCATCGATAGCTACACATGGACATAAAGAATGTCAAAAACGGAGTTCGTATGGACGAGTGAAAATATACATACATATACATATGTATATATCGTTAGAAAGGTATTGACGATGCATCCGTTATAAGACTAGTGTTGAGTACTTTCGACATTACTTTAGTACAAATATCATTAAATATATTTAAAATAGTATTATAAAGGGGTGTTTAGTCATTTATATAACTATAAGGTCATTAAGTAACTATGGAGGGTAGTTTTTGAAAATTCAATCACTATAAATAAGAGCCTCTAGCTGTCATATTTCTTGCACCATTCTCTTGATTCAAGAGTCTTTCCATTCTTATCCCCCTAGAATTTCGGTCCCTCGTGATTCGACTTCTCTTTCTGTAGTTTTAGTATAGTAAGGTGAGCTCTAAAGCACTGCAAGAATCTTTCTTAGAAAGATTCAGCGACGAAGTTCTGCCCCTGCAGAGTCCGGCTCCTAGCTAAGTAAGTTATGCTACCCTACTTTAAAAATAGCTTGTAATATCGTTATTATGAACCTATAAATAAAATTTCTCAGTGATTCAAAGTCGTTATACTGATTGAACTACTTACGGGAGAGGTGTCTAGAATGGTCACGTTGGGTTTGGTTGTTGAATTTCAGAAAAGCTATATGCCGAAATGGTCCTGCCTCCCAACTATCCTGTCTGGCTGATCCTTACTTGATAGATCATGAAGTAGACTCTGAGTTAATGATGAATCTAGACTAATAATTAGTCTCAATGAATATTAGACTAAAATCTAGTGGTAATGATACTAGGTTTCGTCGAAGGAAAATAAATTAAGCGAAGCACTGTCTGAGTTCAGAATCACCACCTTAACAGGTGAGTGCATAGTTAGTTTCATCTTACACATAGATATGAAGTATTTTATATAAATTACGTGCTATGTGTGCATATTCTGAATACTTGTTGTCTATGCTGGATGAACGATTTTATACATGTTTTAAATGATTTAAACTGTATATGTATTTTATATCTACAAAATATGTTGGGTAAACATGGGTAGATGAAATATGAGTTGGATGATGAGATGAGAGGTGATATAGACCATGATATAAAGGTGAGAGGTGAACAATGAGAGAAGCCTTTTACCCAAGCGTTGGCCCCGTCATCTAGCAGAGTATGGATGACAACCATGAACTATTCTAGACAGTCCAATGGGACACTAGCAGGCTCGCAACCTGTAGGTGTTGTGAATGATGTGTTCACCCGGTGTACTCTAAAAACTCATTGACATGTATTGCGAGTGGACTCTAGAAAATAATATTGTCAATAAACGAGATAAACCCTGGCGACTATGCAGACTTAGTGCCTAAACCCTAGTGAATAAGGAGTTAGTGCCTGTTGTATAAACCCTGGCGACTATGCAGACTTAGTGCCTAAACCCTGGTGACTATGGACTTAGTGTCTGTTCGGTAAACCATGGCGACGATGGACTTTGTGTCGATTCCTTAGGATAATCCGTAGGAAAGAATGAACTAGGAATAGCTGATTCTTAGGGTAAATCCTTAAAAGTAAAGAAGATAATGGGGATGGGTAATTGGGTTAATTGTTTGATGATTAAACATAATAATTATATTATTGTGGGTTGAAAACCCTATGTACTCACCAGGTTTCCCAACCTGACCCACTCAGTTTATTTGTATCACAGGTGTCGATATGAGGTTACATTACACTGAGGGATTAAGGAGATATACATCACTAGTGATAATGACTGTAAGTTTTGTTTATGCTTATGTTTCTGTATTGACGATGACATCCCAATATTTTAAAATGAATAAAAATACATTTCTTCGGAAATGCTTTGATAATGTATTCATCATGTTTTTCTGGGAACAAATTCCGCAACACTTTTCTTTAAAAGGATACTCTAATTTTTAAATAAAGCATAAACAAAATCGGTCATTTCTGGCCGTGAAAATGGGGATGTCATAGTTGGTATCAGAGCATTAGTTTAAGCGAACTAGGAATTTGTAGGATTTCTAGACTTAAACTTAGAATGCTAAGCGATGATTGTGAGATGAGTGTCTACTATATTTTAGACACAAGCACTATTTCATTTTAGGAAAGATGCCTAAAATGCTTTTATGTGCTATATGCTATTAATTGTTCGGATCTATGGTCTGTTGCCGACCGGATCTAGAAACCTTATGTGTTTAGGATTCTAAACGTACGACTACGATATTGGAACTAACATGTAAACGTTTTGGGGTGATAAGGATGATTTAAACGTCTATCAAAAATAAAGATCTAAATTCACCTATTTCGGTGTATAGATCAAAATGTCAAGAACCCGAAGTGGAGTTGGGAATGCGAATGGAAATAGGAATCAACAGCCTCAACCCCTAGTGATTGAGCAAATACTTATTGTAGCAGCTGCTCCTGAGCCAATCACGATTGCCGGAGTACAAGCGATGATCTAAATGATGTTGGATCATCAAATGGAGGAGACCAGACGTTTACTTCAACAAAATCGAGAGGAAACTACAATACTGGTCGAACAGCCCGAGCTGAATGATGGGTAGTTAGAATGAGGGAACTACAGTGGGACTGTTGGTCAAGCCAACCCACCGATAGTTAGAGGAAACAACCAGGATGGAGGAAATGACGGACGTGGATGCAAGTACAAGGATTTCATGGCATCCAAACCACCATGTCTTTCTGGAAGCCCAACACCGGTGGAAGTTATGGAATGGATCTTTGAGATGGAGACAATGTTTGAGAGTTGCGAATGTAGCAACAGACAGAAGACCGCTCTCGTGGTTCCCCTGTTAAAGTTTGGAGTACTGAGCTGGTGGAAGCTACTAGCTAATACGATGCCCAAGGGAGAAGCTATAAAGATGTCTTGGGAAGACTTTTTGGTGCATCTGAAGATGCAGTACTGCTCTAAGCAGGATCTACTGGAGATAAACAACGAGTTTCAGAACCTACAGAAAGGAAGAATGAGCATTACCGAGTATGATGCAAGTTTTACGGAGAGGATGAAGCTTGTTCATTACCTAGTTCCAACGGAACTCTCCAAGGTCAACAAGTTTGCCCATGGATTACCAGCGGACTTTGGTCCAATGGTCAAGCATGAAACCACTTTGAAAGCTGCCATCTGGGCAGCCAGGAATGTTGACACCCAGATTAGGGAAAAGGGTTTGGAGAGAGCTGAAGTTGGCGAGAAAAGGAAGTATGAAGGATATTCAAAGTCCAACAAAGAAAGACAATTCTCAAAGTCTGAAGAAGGAGGAGGAGGTGAAGCTAAGTGGTGCGAAAAGTGTAAAAAGAAACACTTCGGGAAATGTAACGAGGAGGTGAGTTGCTACAAATGTGAAAAGACAGGGCATTACGCCAGCAAGTGCGTGTCCAACAAGAAGGTGTGCTACGGATGTAACAAAGAAGGGCATATTTCTAGAGACTGCCCAAAGAAAAACGAGGCAGCAAGGCCAAATGCACTGCCAAAGCCAAGGGCATTCCACATGATCCTCGACGAAGCAGATAACAATGCGAGGAATCAAGGATGAGGACTTCATATTCAAAGATCAAGTTATGCAGTAGTCGTGTGGATAGTATCGTATGGTGTATCCTATTAGAGGCATAATCTAGGGTGAACTTAAACACCTATGTAATCGTTTCAAGAAATTATATAAAACCTTCGTTTTGTTATCTGGTGTGTTAAGTTGTTATGTGATTTTCTTGTATGGTGACTTGGAAAACTACGAGACAATACTTGGGACGAGTATGAGTAGGTGTGAATGGTAGTAGAGGCCTATACTACCGGAAGCATAGGACTCACGCTTGCATCAGGGAAAGTCACAAGGTTACCAAGGCACTAGTAATTGATTCTGTTTTGTTCATGTCTGTCGTTACCATCGTTTCGTTAATGACTAAGAAGATGATTGTTAATCCGACCCTAGTGGTCATATGAAATCGAGTCTGACTAAGATGAATATGTTACGTGGTTCAAAGTACCAAGATCGATGTAGCATCTGACTTAAGTCAGAAGATTGAAGTGAAAGATAATCGAAGCGATCAATAGAAGTATCGCAACCACTGTTAAGGTAAGGAGCTTGTAGATAGATGTGCTACATGCTAGAATATGATTATATCACGTTATAACATGAAGGAAGGTATATTTCGTTCTGAAATTTGACTCTAAAAGACCTGAGTCTAAGCGTTGCATCATACGACGAGATCTCATTAGAACATGTCCCATCGGTCTGTTACGGTAATCGAAGTAAAGAACTTATCTTAATTTAAGTCTGTTTAAGAAAGAGAAAGTGTTTCCAATAAGGACTGAGTTTGTAACTCGAAGGTTAAGATTAAAAGTCCAACATAGGATAAAGAGCGGGTGCAAGATTGCGCACCGCCAGTAGTCAAGGAGTCCTATGCTTCCGGTAGTATAGGCCTCTACTACCATTCACACCTAGAGTTAGATACTCATTTGAAAGGACATAAGAGTTATGATTACCACCTAGGATGGAAAGGAAATGAAGGGAGTCATTGTACAATCCCTGTTTTTTTGATGATTCTGAGACGTAATCATCCTAAGGGGGAGATAATTGTAACACCCGCAGATTCGGGCTAGTCAATTAAGATAATAAGCGTTAAAAATGATTTTTTTATATAGAAGATTATCAAGGATAAATAATCTTAACCAAAGTAATAGTTAGGGTTAACAATTTTAACCTATTCGACGTAATAAAGAATAATTATTTGAATATTATATGTTTCATGATTATTATAATATAATAAAATAGGAAAAATCAGTCGAATCGTCCGTAAATCGTAAAAATAAGTGTGTTAAAACATATATATATATATATATATATATATATATATATATATATATATATATATATATATATATATATATATATATAGGAAGTATATGTCGTCCCGATCCCGAAAATATAAATTTCGTCGAAATCCGAATCCATATGAATTAGATATGATTTTTATAAGATATAAAAGTCAGCCGCACACAACGAATGTATGACGTAAAAAGCTACGAAGAGAATGGTTGACTTTTAGCTAATACGACCAAAATGAAAATCGTAGTACTCCTTAAAATAGGAATTTTGAGAAAAAGAATGCCAAAAATGGAGTCCGTACGAGAGAGTTATGATTTTCGTAAAATCATTTAATTTTATAAAAAATGGACAAAAATATAAATTCAAAATTAGTCGATGGAGTCTAAACAAAAGTTGTAGATCTCGTCAAAAACGGAGTTCGTATGAATGAGTTATAATTTTTAATAGCACATTCACGTATTAAAATAAAATGTAAATCATATATACGTATACATACATATACATATGTATATATCGTTAGAAAGGTATCGACGTTGCGGTCGTTATAAGAAAAGTGTTGTCACACGCCCAAACCAGACGGCGGAAACGTCCGGGGGTGGATGACTTCATTTGTAGTATCACAACACAAGCAAAGAGGGCTAGCCGATTTTGTGAGTGCAAGTATACTTCTCTAAAGTCGTTCCAATTGTTGGTAGTGTTGTATGAAGCATTTGAGGCATCACACTTGGGGTGCTAGGCTCTTAAAGGCTTAAGGAATCAAGCTACAAGAAAAGTTATGTCATTGTACTAGATATTTGTATTACATATACTTCATGATATGCTGGTTAGGATGAAACGTTGGAAAAATGAAAGTTTGCATGTATAATAGAGAAAACATAGATCCAAGGTTTCTAGGGTTGCATGCACACCTTAGGACTGTTAGAATGCTCAAAACCCATCAGTGGTATCAGAGCCTAGGCTTGTTTTCAATTATACTTGATGCTACATGCTTTCAAATGCTTGAAAAATCGATTTTCTGCTCACTGTTTAGTGGACTCGCCGAGTCCACTGGAGAACTCGCCGAGTCCCCTCACAAATTCAACCAACTCGCCGAGTCAGTTCATGCACTCGACGAGTTGGTGCTCCTGAGTGCAGATTTTCGAGTTTTAAGGCTGGAATTGGACTAGGATCATTACCCTAAACTGTTTTGAACTTATAAACCCGTTTTTGATATGGTAATGATCATGCTAACCCAATTCAAAAGATAATTGTCAAAGTTTCAAGTTTTATATTAGTTTATAGGATTCTTGAAAATTATTGATGTGAATTATCCTTGCTTATGAGTTTTGCTAGATCATAGAAATTATTTGACACCTTCTTGTTAGTTTAATTGTTGATCTAAATGCCTTTTAATAGACTCCATAACTTGTCCTCAAGTTATGGAATTCCAAAAGTATTTTCATTAAAAGTCATTAAAACTCATAAGTTATAGAAATGAAAGGTTTTGAATAGTTTCAAAACTTTCCCACAAGTTTTGGAATTTGTAAAGTCACTTTAGAACACTTTAATTCCAACCCCTAGAATTTTAAAAGTTTAAAATTCAACCCTTATGCTTTATAGTATTATAAGTTAATAATATATATATATATATATATATATATATATATATATATATATATATATATATATATATATATATATAAAAGATCAAGTCATTCTTACCGTTAATAGGCATCATTCACGAAGCCGGTCTATAAGCGGGTATAAGGTTACTGCCTATAAAATGGCAGTTTAATGGGTGTCCACTCTCACCCACCGCTTCCTTGACTGGTGGATGGTCGTTAGCCGAACGGGTAGGAGAAAGACTATAATCCTCATTAAAAGTATAATGATAATCATAAAGTAACTAAACCTTTTATAAATTCCCAATCTTAGTTACTTTAGGAAAATATGAAATTGATGCTTATCCATGAAATTACACTTTGCACCTTACCAAGTCTTTCATGGAGCGTGTGTGGTTAACTGGCACATTAACTTGGACTAGTAAGGGTGGCAAAGTGTAACTTAATGTTTATCATAAGGTCAATGGAGCATGTGTGGTTAACCAGCACATTGATTAAGGTGATAATTGACATTAAGAGTACCAAGTACATTTGCATGGTTATTCACACCTTGTTTGTGATCCTCGGTATCCCAGTCACAAACCTGAAGGGCATAATCGAGATTTAAACATGCCATCGAATTGTTCAATGTATCTCAAAGGATCTAGGAGTTTCAATCCAGTTAAAACTTAATAAAAATTTCGTTTTTCATGGTGGAAATTGGTAAATCGTCATTTACCTACCTTCAAATATTTTGCTAGTTGGATTACGGCATCCCTCTTCCAATTTGTAAAATATTGTGTTGGGTCCTAGCCTTAATATTTCATTTGCGTTTTTTATTAAGGACTCTTTATCTAATCTAATCTTGTTTTTATTTCTTTTCAGATGTCTTCCAACACTGCTTCTGGCTTAAACCCTACTGGCTCCTTCTCTTGCATGAACCTTTGTGGGAGAGTCATTTTTGATGGTTCCAACTTTAATGATTAGATTAGGAACATCAGGATGGTCACTCGCTATAAGGACAAGGAATATGTCCTAGATAAGGAACTTAAGGATATCGATGAGTCTTCTGCTACTCCTCAGGAGATTGCTGATTTCAGGGCACATGAGAAAGATGCCACCAAGGTAGCTTGTATCATGCTTGCCACCATGTCTCCTGAACTCCAAAAGTCCTATGAGGACTTCTACCCTTTTGAGATGCACCAGGACCTGATGGAAAGATACCAGTAGAGTGCTCGTCAAGAGCGGTATGAAATCATCTGCTCCATGATTACAACAAATATGAAGGATGTTGAACCCATTACGGGCCACTTACAAAAAATGAAAAGGTTTGTGGAGCGTCTGCTCAAATTGAATCTGAACTATGATGAGGAGTTGGATATAGACATTATTCTACACTCCTTACCTCCATGTTATGATCAGTTCCGCATGACATATCATATGAACAAGGAGGAAGTCACTCTGAGCAAGCTTCATGGCCTTTTGAGGACTGCCGAAAATGGTCTGAAAGGTAAATCTGTTGTAACCACTCCTACTGCTAATGCCCTTGTTCTGGCAATTGGGCAAGGTAAGGGGAAGAAGAGGAAGGCTCCTTCCAAGAGCCGCAAAGGAAAGTCTCTTGATGGATCCTCTTCAAGTGGAACCAAAGGAGGTTCTGCTACTCCCTCGACCATCCCAAAAGAAGCAGAGTGTTTCTATTGCCATGAAAAGGGGCACTGGAAGCGAAGATGCCCCAAGTAAGGATGTTAAGGATAGGAAGGTTAAACCCACCTATGCAAGTATTTATACTATTCTATCTAAAAACTCATCATATTCTAACTCTTGGGTTCTTGACACAGGTTGTGGAATTCACATTTGTTCTGATGTTCAGGGCCTAAAAAGAATTAAGGATGTGGGGCACGGAAAGATAAACTTAATCATGAGGAATAGGAAGGTTTCACCTGTCACCAAGATTGGAGTTTACTCTTTATTTCTTAGTAGTGGGTTAGAAATAGATTTGAATAATTGTTGCTACTCGTCTGAAATAGCGAGAAATGTTATTTCTTTTCATGGTTTGGACAAACGAGGTTTCACATTTTCGTTTGATAATGAAATTGGTGCAATAAATGCTTATTATAATGGTATTTTTTATATTAAAGCATTACCTTGTAATGGTGTATATGAAACTGTGATGGTTGTAGACAACTTAGGAAATAATGTGTTGCATATTGATTCTTCTAATGATTTGGATAAGGCATCCTTCTGGCGTTGTCGTCTTGGACATGTCAACAAGAAGCGCATAGGCCAACTCCAGAAGGCTGGAGTTTTGGAGTCATTCGACTTAAGGTCGGATGACACTTACGAGTCTTGTTTGCTTGGAAAAATAACTAAGTCACCCTTCACTAGTTCTTGTAAAAGGGGTGAAGGTTTGTTGGATCTCATACACACCGATGTGTGTGGGCCCTTCAGAACCACCATAAGGGATGCTAACCGCTTCTATGTGACTTTTACTGATGATTACAGTAGATATGGCTATCTCTACTTAATCAAGAATAAGTCAGAAACCTTTGAGAACTTCAAAGAGTTTAAACAAGAAGTGGAGAATCAGATGGGTAGGAAGATAAAGATGCTCCAATTCGATCGAGGTGGGAAGCATCTTAGTATCGATTTCCTAGACTATCTTAAGGAATGTGGGATTGTTTCACACTTCACGCCGCCTAGGACACCACAACTTAATGGTGTGGCTGAGAGGTGCAACCGAACCTTGTTGGACATGGTTCGTTCCATGATGAGTCGAGATTGGTTACCAATCTCATTTTAGGGGTATGCCTTAGAGATTGCCGCCCATATCCTTAATCTAGTTCCAACTAAGAAGTTTGCCAAAACACCTCACGAGATGTGGACTGGGAGGGCTCCCACATTAGACCACATCAAGGTTTGGGGTTGCGAGGCTTTCGTAAGGCGTGAAACTCACGACAAGCTCGAACCTCGGAGTGAGCGGTGTATTTTCATCGGCTACCCACATAAATCCTTTGGTTATCTCTTCTACAGACCGAGTGACAATGTTGTCTTCGTTGCGAGGAGAGGAGTCTTTCGCAAGAGAGAGCTCATAGGCCAAGGAGAAAGTGGGAGGCAAATTGACCTTGAAGAACTTCAAGAGTCAAGCGGTGAAGGAACCTCAAACACTAGCAATCAACCTAAGGAGGAAACTCCTGTTGATCCGATTGACAAGTCCGTACCTCTGAGGCGTTCCAGTAGAGTTAGTGTTCCACCTGTGTTATATGGTTTTCATATAACATCTGAGGGTGATACATTTATCAGTGATAGCACACTGGTAAATCTGGATGAACCTAACAACTACAAGGAAGCCATGGTAGGCCCCGAGTCTGCTAAATGGAAAGAGGCTATGAACAACGAGATTCAGTCCATGTATGACAATCAAGTTTGGAACTTGGTTGATAAAGTATCGGGTCGTAAGATAGTCGGGTGCAAATGGATCTTCAAGAAGAAGACCGACATGGATGGAAAGGTACACATTTATAAGGCACGATTGGATGCGAAGGGCTTTGCTCAAACTCTGAGATTTGACTATGATGAGACTTTCTCACCAGTAGTGAAGATTAAGTCTATTAGGGTTATGCTAGCCATTGCTGCATTTCATGATTATGAAATTTGGCAAATGGATGTCAAAACCGCTTTCCTTAATGGAAAATTGGCTGAGGATGTTTACATGAGTCAGCCAGAGGGTTTTGTCGATGCAAAGCACCCTAATAGAGTGTGTAAGCTTGAGAAATCCATTTATGGATTGAAACAAGCATCTCGCAGATGGAATCTTTGTTTCGATGAGAAAGTCAAAGAGTTTGGCTTTTCGAGAAGCGAGGATGAGTCCTGTGTATATGTCAAGGCTAGTGGGAGTACAATTAGCTTTTTGGTATTGTATGTGGATGACATACTACTCATAAGAAATGACATCCCAGTCTTGCAGGAGGTTAAGTCCTAGCTTGGGAAGTGTTTCGCTATGAAGGACCTTGGAGATGCTGCTTACATCCTTTGGATAAGGATATTGAGAGACATGAGTAAGAGACTAATTGGACTTAGTCAAAGTACCTACTTGGATAAGGTGTTGAAAAGATTCTGCATGCATGATTCCAAGAAAGGTGATTTACCGATCCAGAGCAACGCCAAACTGAGTAAAACTCAGAGTCCGAGTACGGAGGCTGAGATAGTTGAGATGAGTCGAATACCATATGCTTCCGCTGTTGGCTCAATCATGTATGCTATGACTTGTACTCACCCTGATGTGGCCTTTGCTTTGAGCATGGTCAACAGGTATCTAGGGAATCCTGGTAAGGCTCACTGGACTGTGGTTAAGAACATTCTCAAGTACCTGTGGAGGACTAAGGACTGGGTCCTTACCCTCGGTGGGAGTGATGACTTGAGAGTGGTGGGGTATAGCGACGCTAGCTTTCAGACTGATAGGGATAATTTCCACTCTCAGTCGGGCTGGGTCTTTACCTTGAATGGAGGAGCAATAACTTGGAAATGTTCCAAGCAGGAGACAGTAGCTGATTCAACTTGCGAATCAGAGTATATAGAAGCAAGCGAGGCGGTGAAGGAGGCGATATGGCTGAAGAATTTCATTTGAGACCTTGGAGTTGTACCAGCTATAAAGGAGCCTATGGAGATTTTCTGTAACAGCGAGAGTGCAGTTGCCTTAGCCAAGCAACCAAGAGATCATGGCAGATCCATGCACATCAGCAGAAAATACCACTTCATTAGACATCGAATAGAAGAAGGACTCCTCGTGGCAAAGAGGGTATCATCAGATGAGAACCGAGAAGATCCCTTCACGAAGGGACTGAGTAGGGTTAAGCATTTACAGCATGCGAGGTGCATTGGGCTAAAGGATGATATTAGTTTTAATGATTAGATAGTTTTCGAAACTTGTAAATGTTGAAATGTAATTGACATTTGATGTTTAAATAAAAGGTGTTTTTTATTTACTAGTATGGTACTGTCTTGTGTCAATCATTTAGTATTGTTTCACTTTGCATGTTTTGACTTCCCGAATAATTATATTATTCAAACTATCCACAGTCGATCATACGTTGGAAGTAGGTATTGAATCAAGACTGTCATGAATTTGGATTGTAGATTTGTCTGAATTGTATTAGACATAGCAAAGTCTGTTGCAACATTCATGAGTGCTCATAAGGTCTAAGTATTGGATTAAACCCGCGCTCACTTGTATCACTTCATGGAATTCATCTCGAGTGATCGTGAGTCGATAATATCATATAAATCTTCAAACGTAGATATATGAGTTGTTGACTATGAGTTGGTTGTACATTGATAGTACGAAAACGCATCGGTAACTCGATGTTATATAACGTGTGGTTGTGAGTGCAAGTATACTTCTCTCAATTCATTCCAATTGTTCGTGGTGTTGTGTGAAGCATTTGAGGCATCGCACTTGGGGTGCTAGTGTGACAACCGTCAAAATTCGAGTCGGTTCTAGATTTGAATAAACTTAGTTGCACATATAGGCACGACACATAATAGACTTAGTAACTAGAAGCTAAGTTATAACCTACTAGAAACTTGGAAACAAGTAGGATCGGATGATAGTGTACTTAGATTTCACATTGATATGTGAATTCTACTACTACTTAACTGTAGTGACTATCCATATTTGGGTCACTCTTTGAGTCAAACACCTTTTCATGAATCATATACACACATTATGCACTTGACCTCGTAGTAGAAATTAGGTTGGAGCCTCATAGAAACTTAAGTCAGAGTTGAAAACTATGACTAGTATACTTGATTCCTCAATTTCGTTTGAATCTTGAAACCACTACATAGAATGCCAATAAACCGATAAAATAAGTTACAAATATTATTTATAACTATAAAAGAGTTATAATACCATAAGATAAATTGAAGTCTCAAAGATTCTATTGATTTTGATATCTAAAGATTTTTTAATTCTCAAAACCCTAAAAACCCTAAAGCCTAAATTTTATAAAATTTGACATCAAGAATTCTATAAAAATAGTTATGAAACTCATAATATTATCCTAAAACAATTAAATCAGGGAAATATAATCAAGGAAAATAAAATTTAACTCATTAACATTTACCCTTAATTTATAAATCAAAAATCAAGGTTTTATGAATAAAAACTTGATTTTAGTGCACATTTTATATAAAAATTGAGATATTTTATAAAAGAACTTAAATTTTATAAAAGAAAATGAATGAGAAAGGGGTATTATACTAAAAAATTCGGATCCCTCTCTCCCCATATCTCTCTCTCACACTCTCATTCTCCAACACACACATCTCTCTTCTTTCTCTCTCTAGAAAACTCTCTCTACCTTCTCTCTAATTTTTCTCTCCAAACACCACTCCATTCTCTCTTCCTCCCTCTAAGAACCATGAAATTTTCTAGAAAAGCATGTCCTAAACTATTTATGTTCGTTGTATTTATTTGACTCATATAAACTTGGTTGCTATATTTTGCATATTGTGAGTATTCAGCACTCCCCTATTTTCGGTTTTTACATTTTGGGGTGGAAAAGCATGTCCTAAGCTATTTATGTTCGTTGTATTTATTTGACTCATATAAACTTGGTTGCTATATTTTGCATATTGTGAGTATTCACCACTCCCCTATTTTCGGTTTTTACGTTTTGGGGTGGAAAAGCATGTCCTAAACTATTTATGTTCGTTGTATTTATTTGACTCATATAAACTTGGTTGCTATATTTTGCATATTGTGAGTATTCACACACTCCCCTATTTTCAGTTTTTATGTTTTGGGGTGGAAAAGCATGTCCCGAAAAACTATTATTTGAATGTTGTATTTAAATTGATTTGTATCAAACATGATTGCTATTTTATTGCTATATCTCTCTATGTATGTCTATACAACACGGAACATGAGAACTTATCGTACTAAGGCCCTTCCCTTATCTCTAACCATTAACTCTTTGAGCCAATGGTCATTATGGATAGCGCTATTAGGAATTGACAACTCCTCACTCGCCCTATTGCTGGAGTGCATGATACCATATTCATCTATGGAACGATAAGCATAGATCTTGATAGGGCTTCAGTCATAGGTTTAGTTGAGACTCATTATTTGCTCATACACATACAAACTCGTTACTCATTATAGCAATAAACTTGTTTATTAATTATAGCAATGAACTTTGTTTCTCATTACAACAACGAACTTTTATTACTGAAAACTTATATACATGTTTCAGCAATGAAATTGTTTGCTCCTTGTAGCAACAAAATTGATTGCTCATTTTAGCAATGAAACTTGTTTACTCGTTTGAGTAACGAACTTTATCTTCCATGAGAATATGAATGTTTCATCTTATTCGGGCAACATACTTTATCTCTCATGATGACAAGGAACTTTGTTTTTACAAACTTATTTACTCCTTTTAACAATATACTTTTATTATTGGAAACTTTTATCAAAACTTTGATTTCAATTCATGAACCAATATTATTTTGTTAAACTTGTGAGTACTCACCAACTATTTTTATAGTTGACGCTCGTTTTACATGTTTTTTCAGGAATCATCGAGTAAGTGGCACTTAGGGACACTTCACTTTTAGGAGCATTCGCATGTGTTGTATTTCAATTTACATTGTAATTTCTTTTAAAAGTTGTTCAAACCCATCGTAAATTTGTAATGATTTTTAATACTATGGTTGGTGTTGTCTTTTAACTTTTGCTATGAAACCCTTTATACTGCCACGCCTCGTGTTTCCGCTTTAGCGGGGTGTGACAGGAAATGGTATCAGAGCCGAAGGTTATAGAGAATACCGGTTTTCCTTTGGAAAACCACAACTATAGCCAAAAAATTTCTAAGCGTTTTTAAAATATAGAACATACTACTGGTATAACTAATTCGAGTACGCATTATTGGACTTTAACTAAGTATAGCCTGGCCAACTATGCTTAATTAAGGAAACTTAATGCGAGGCTTGAAACAGTTATAGTAGAATTATGTTCAAAACAATTTTCAACTTAAACTTTTGAAAAACAAAATTTTTGGTGTGCGTACGGGCATTGCATATTATAGGCATTCATCTAGATACACTTTGAAACTAAGTTCACTGTTATATCAATGCCCTTATTTAGAAATATTCTTATCCCTTATCAAGTGCTAGGTTAACCACTTAGGTTATATCACTAGCCACTCTAAGAGCAATGCACATAGTACTGATAATGGGTATTCCTCGGTAGCTATTGACTTTAGATATAAGGTTAGTAGTTAGATATACATTAGTAATAATCTTAAGTCGAAACCAATACCAATTATCCCTCAATACCTCTTCATCGTCTTCTTACTAGAGTTACAACTAGGAAAAAGCGTTTCGATACCGACACGAATGATAATTGGAGCATCGCGTAAGGAGGTAGATGAGTCGCCACTAAGTAATCACTTGGATACCATTGGCGGGCGTTCCGGATTCGAATCACGAGGAGACACGGATGTTTAACCCATACGTGAGACCTTATTACTACGCTACGATTTAGCTTTCGGTTGTTTCCACCTTCAGGTTAAAACTTAACATAGGATATCCCTTTGACCTCTATAAAAGGCCACGAAACTGCATTGACACCATAAAACGTTTTTCAAACAATTTTTCTTGCCCTTTATCTTAGGGAAAAAGACATCGGTACTCGTCTTATACTCGCCTTGTACTCGCCTTAGTATTTAGGTACGATCAGCTACACTAATATACTTATTCCTTACTTCTTAATCTTCCATCGAAAAATTATTTCGTTTCATCGGTTTTATTTATCATCGATAAAATACTTTATAACCACTTCATACAACTTACTAGACATTTCCAAACAATGTAAGCCATATTCTCGCTAAAACTCTTTTGACAACTTGCTTTAACTTAACACTTTTCTTCAAAACTCAATTTAACCAATATTGGTTTTAACCTTGCTATTTCAATTTCATTTCAAATTCATTTCAATGGATTGATGTGCTTTTAAGGGCATATAAACCATTTTAAACATTGCTTACCATTTTGACACGTCTTCGAAAAACTAGAAACATTTTCTTTTATAATCGTGTTTAAACTCTTTACTATAAAACTTAAACATATGACGTTAAAGTTCATATTATGTGTAAAAGCTTCATCGGATCTTCAAACCACTTTTGTTTTAAGACTTTTGACTACTTCCCCATTTAGGCATCGTACTTTACTTAAATGTGTTTTCTTGAAACCCAACATGGTATTTTTACAACTTTCTAATCCAAATGTGTTTACAAGACATAACTGATGCCTACATTTCAAAACACACCTTATTTGTTTATTTTATTTCAAATTAGTTTTATAATCTGTGTTTATAAAACTTACAACATTGCAAAACTTAGTGTTCACTTTTAAAATTCCAGTGACGCACTTTCGACAATGCACAATTATTCATTCAAAATATGTAAGTTTTTACCTTATCCGTTTTAACCATTGTTGGACCCCAGTCAAAAAAGGTCAAAACTATCAGATTTTCAATTACAAGTTTTAGTGTTTCTTCTTTTTCACAAAGGGAGTTTAACTTAATAGATAACTCGTGAATTTTTAGCAAATCTTAGAAAACACTTTAAAACTTCTTCATTTCTATTTAATCATCAATATACATCAAATATTGAAGTTTGAAATATATCTCAACCTGGTTTTAATCTACCTATAGGTATTGTTCTTATAATTTTAACAATAACAATCATTGCCGCCGCTACCTTCCTTTTTCTTTCCCCCGCACTTGATTTCTTGCTCTCCTTATGATTTTAGATCTCGCACGCCCATAATAGTAACATAATACATTGTCTAATTTTGTTTCTTTCTATTTTGCTTCTCCTAGTATCATGTTCGTACACATACAGACTAGAAGTCTACCCTTTTCGTTTTGAGCAATTTATACGTGTATAGTCGTGAGACATAATTTTGATTTAGTCAACTTTGATATATTCAATTACGCCTTTTACCATATACATCTTGTTTTTATTTTGAAATCTACAATAAACAAGTATTCCTTATTTACATTTGCCCTTTCGTTCTAAATTCGGAAACTTGATTTAAAATGCAAGTTTCATTGTATTTTTCCTTATAAGTAATACAAAGATGAATACCCTTATGCTTATAATTTTTCTATATCTGAAAAATATATGTGAAGGATATGTATTCTTATGTTTCTCCTTTTCTTTAAATACATCAAAAGTTTTGAATTTTACGATTATCTATTTTCTAAATGATTGTTTTTGTAGAAACACTAAACTAAGAATGCATTATTTTCAATGATCGGTATTTTTATTCATTTCTTAAAAATAGCATTCTACTTTGCTATTTTCAGTAAATTCCTAAACTCTCAAACTTGTTTTCATAAATATTCTGAGTCCTCTTAAACTTGTATTTGTCTTGACTTAGACAATTAGTCAATTTTACAAAAAGCCTAATATTAATATTTCTATAAAAAAAATTTCCCCTTAATGACGACTTAAACATTTAACTTTAATTTATCTTTTTATTATTTTACTACTTCGTTTGATCGCCACACATGTATTTTCATTATCTTGGAATTATTACACATTTTGATAATAGTGAGATTACTTATCATTTCTAATCACTCAAATTGTTATCTAGACAAGGTGGTTTAATTTATCATAAACTTGCATCGCCTCCATTTGCGACAATGACTCTCTAAATATATATATTCTTCGAATATTGTTTTATTATAGTAAGAGTAACGTGGTAGTAAATATTGCTTCGGAAATCCTCGATCGTTTCGTAACTTATTTTATAGACGACACTTAAATAGCCTTTACATTTGAGATGTAACAAAACTTCGTTGTCTACCCTTAGTACGTATTTTTAGGAACTTACCCTCAATCGCTTCTCTTTCATTCGTGCTACCCCTTCTTATTTCAAAATATATCCTTTCCAGATGTAGTAGCCAACCCGGAAGTGAACAAATTGTTCCTAATCTCTTCTTTATTAGGCGGCGAATTTACACTTAGTGCTAATTTAGAACGCGACTTAAGGATCAATGCGGATATAACGCTCAGTGCAGTTAGTGCTTCAGCAAAACTTATAGCTCTCTTAATTCAGATAATATCGAACTAGATGATCTTTTTCGACTAGGTCGCCATGTTTGGATCATGATTTCCATGATCCTAATTTCTCGCAATCTAAATTGTAGAACTCGAATTAAGGAAACATTAATTTGACTATAGCTAAAGAATTGGGCTTTTCTCTTGAGGAAATAAACCCGAAATAATCAAAGAACATTGCAAGTCACCACCTCTCCAGCTATATAATTGTATTCGACTGAGTTCTAATAGAATACGTCACGAATTGAATTTCGGGGCGAAATTCTTTCAACCGGGGGAGAATGTGACAACCGTTAAAATTCGAGTCGGTTCTAGATTTGAATAAACTTAGTTGCACATATAGGCACGACACATAATAGACTTAGTAACTAGAAGCTAAGTTATAACCTACTAGAAACTTGGAAACAAGTAGGATCGGATGATAGTGTACTTAGATTTCACATTGATATGTGAATTCTACTACTACTTAACTGTAGTGACTATCCATATTTGGGTCACTCTTTGAGTCAAACACCTTTTCATGAATCATATACACACATTATGCACTTGACCTAGCAGTAGAAATTAGGTTGGAGCCTCATAGAAACTTAAGTCAGAGTTGAAAACTATGACTAGTATACTTGATTCCTCAATTTCGTTTGAATCTCGAAACCACTACATAGAATGACAATAAACCGATAAAATAAGTTACAAATATTATTTATAACTATAAAAGAGTTATAATACCATAAGATAAATTGAAGTCTCAAAGATTCTATTGATTTTGATATCTAAAGATTTATTAATTCTCAAAACCCTAAAAACCCTAAAACCTAAATTTTGTATCACAGGTGTCGATATGAGGTTACATTACACTGAGGGATTAAGGAGATATACATCACTAGTGATAATGACTGTAAGTTTTGTTTATGCTTATGTTTCTGTATTGACGATGACATCCCAATATTTTAAAATGAATAAAAATACATTTCTTCGGAAATGCTTTGATAATGTATTCATCATGTTTTTCTGGGAACAAATTCCGCAACACTTTTCTTTAAAAGGATACTCTAATTTTTAAATAAAGCATAAACAAAATCGGTCATTTCTGGCCGTGAAAATGGGGATGTCATAGTTGGTATCAGAGCATTAGTTTAAGCGAACTAGGAATTTGTAGGATTTCTAGACTTAAACTTAGAATGCTAAGCGATGATTGTGAGATGAGTGTCTACTATATTTTAGACACAAGCACTATTTCATTTTAGGAAAGATGCCTAAAATGCTTTTATGTGCTATATGCTATTAATTGTTCGGATCTATGGTCTGTTGCCGACCGGATCTAGAAACCTTATGTGTTTAGGATTCTAAACGTACGACTACGATATTGGAACTAACATGTAAACGTTTTGGGGTGATAAGGATGATTTAAACGTCTATCAAAAATAAAGATCTAAATTCACCTATTTCGGTGTATAGATCAAAATGTCAAGAACCCGAAGTGGAGTTGGGAATGCGAATGGAAATAGGAATCAACAGCCTCAACCCCTAGTGATTGAGCAAATACTTATTGTAGCAGCTGCTCCTGAGCCAATCACGATTGCCGGAGTACAAGCGATGATCTAAATGATGTTGGATCATCAAATGGAGGAGACCAGACGTTTACTTCAACAAAATCGAGAGGAAACTACAATACTGGTCGAACAGCCCGAGCTGAATGATGGGTAGTTAGAATGAGGGAACTACAGTGGGACTGTTGGTCAAGCCAACCCACCGATAGTTAGAGGAAACAACCAGGATGGAGGAAATGACGGACGTGGATGCAAGTACAAGGATTTCATGGCATCCAAACCACCATGTCTTTCTGGAAGCCCAACACCGGTGGAAGTTATGGAATGGATCTTTGAGATGGAGACAATGTTTGAGAGTTGCGAATGTAGCAACAGACAGAAGACCGCTCTCGTGGTTCCCCTGTTAAAGTTTGGAGTACTGAGCTGGTGGAAGCTACTAGCTAATACGATGCCCAAGGGAGAAGCTATAAAGATGTCTTGGGAAGACTTTTTGGTGCATCTGAAGATGCAGTACTGCTCTAAGCAGGATCTACTGGAGATAAACAACGAGTTTCAGAACCTACAGAAAGGAAGAATGAGCATTACCGAGTATGATGCAAGTTTTACGGAGAGGATGAAGCTTGTTCATTACCTAGTTCCAACGGAACTCTCCAAGGTCAACAAGTTTGCCCATGGATTACCAGCGGACTTTGGTCCAATGGTCAAGCATGAAACCACTTTGAAAGCTGCCATCTGGGCAGCCAGGAATGTTGACACCCAGATTAGGGAAAAGGGTTTGGAGAGAGCTGAAGTTGGCGAGAAAAGGAAGTATGAAGGATATTCAAAGTCCAACAAAGAAAGACAATTCTCAAAGTCTGAAGAAGGAGGAGGAGGTGAAGCTAAGTGGTGCGAAAAGTGTAAAAAGAAACACTTCGGGAAATGTAACGAGGAGGTGAGTTGCTACAAATGTGAAAAGACAGGGCATTACGCCAGCAAGTGCGTGTCCAACAAGAAGGTGTGCTACGGATGTAACAAAGAAGGGCATATTTCTAGAGACTGCCCAAAGAAAAACGAGGCAGCAAGGCCAAATGCACTGCCAAAGCCAAGGGCATTCCACATGATCCTCGACGAAGCAGATAACAATGCGAGGAATCAAGGATGAGGACTTCATATTCAAAGATCAAGTTATGCAGTAGTCGTGTGGATAGTATCGTATGGTGTATCCTATTAGAGGCATAATCTAGGGTGAACTTAAACACCTATGTAATCGTTTCAAGAAATTATATAAAACCTTCGTTTTGTTATCTGGTGTGTTAAGTTGTTATGTGATTTTCTTGTATGGTGACTTGGAAAACTACGAGACAATACTTGGGACGAGTATGAGTAGGTGTGAATGGTAGTAGAGGCCTATACTACCGGAAGCATAGGACTCACGCTTGCATCAGGGAAAGTCACAAGGTTACCAAGGCACTAGTAATTGATTCTGTTTTGTTCATGTCTGTCGTTACCATCGTTTCGTTAATGACTAAGAAGATGATTGTTAATCCGACCCTAGTGGTCATATGAAATCGAGTCTGACTAAGATGAATATGTTACGTGGTTCAAAGTACCAAGATCGATGTAGCATCTGACTTAAGTCAGAAGATTGAAGTGAAAGATAATCGAAGCGATCAATAGAAGTATCGCAACCACTGTTAAGGTAAGGAGCTTGTAGATAGATGTGCTACATGCTAGAATATGATTATATCACGTTATAACATGAAGGAAGGTATATTTCGTTCTGAAATTTGACTCTAAAAGACCTGAGTCTAAGCGTTGCATCATACGACGAGATCTCATTAGAACATGTCCCATCGGTCTGTTACGGTAATCGAAGTAAAGAACTTATCTTAATTTAAGTCTGTTTAAGAAAGAGAAAGTGTTTCCAATAAGGACTGAGTTTGTAACTCGAAGGTTAAGATTAAAAGTCCAACATAGGATAAAGAGCGGGTGCAAGATTGCGCACCGCCAGTAGTCAAGGAGTCCTATGCTTCCGGTAGTATAGGCTTCTACTACCATTCACACCTAGAGTTAGATACTCATTTGAAAGGACATAAGAGTTATGATTACCACCTAGGATGGAAAGGAAATGAAGGGAGTCATTGTACAATCCCTGTTTTTTTGATGATTCTGAGACGTAATCATCCTAAGGGGGAGATAATTGTAACACCCGCAGATTCGGGCTAGTCAATTAAGATAATAAGCGTTAAAAATGATTTTTTTATATAGAAGATTATCAAGGATAAATAATCTTAACCAAAGTAATAGTTAGGGTTAACAATTTTAACCTATTCGACGTAATAAAGAATAATTATTTGAATATTATATGTTTCATGATTATTATAATATAATAAAATAGGAAAAATCAGTCGAATCGTCCGTAAATCGTAAAAATAAGTGTGTTAAAACATATATATATATATATATATATATATATATATATATATATATATATATATATATATATATATATATATATATATATATATATATATATATATATAGGAAGTATATGTCGTCCCGATCCCGAAAATATAAATTTCGTCGAAATCCGAATCCATATGAATTAGATATGATTTTTATAAGATATAAAAGTCAGCCGCACACAACGAATGTATGACGTAAAAAGCTACGAAGAGAATGGTTGACTTTTAGCTAATACGACCAAAATGAAAATCGTAGTACTCCTTAAAATAGGAATTTTGAGAAAAAGAATGCCAAAAATGGAGTCCGTACGAGAGAGTTATGATTTTCGTAAAATCATTTAATTTTATAAAAAATGGACAAAAATATAAATTCAAAATTAGTCGATGGAGTCTAAACAAAAGTTGTAGATCTCGTCAAAAACGGAGTTCGTATGAATGAGTTATAATTTTTAATAGCACATTCACGTATTAAAATAAAATGTAAATCATATATACGTATACATACATATACATATGTATATATCGTTAGAAAGGTATCGACGTTGCGGTCGTTATAAGAAAAGTGTTGTCACACGCCCAAACCAGACGGCGGAAACGTCCGGGGGTGGATGACTTCATTTGTAGTATCACAACACAAGCAAAGAGGGCTAGCCGATTTTGTGAGTGCAAGTATACTTCTCTAAAGTCGTTCCAATTGTTGGTAGTGTTGTATGAAGCATTTGAGGCATCACACTTGGGGTGCTAGGCTCTTAAAGGCTTAAGGAATCAAGCTACAAGAAAAGTTATGTCATTGTACTAGATATTTGTATTACATATACTTCATGATATGCTGGTTAGGATGAAACGTTGGAAAAATGAAAGTTTGCATGTATAATAGAGAAAACATAGATCCAAGGTTTCTAGGGTTGCATGCACACCTTAGGACTGTTAGAATGCTCAAAACCCATCAGTGGTATCAGAGCCTAGGCTTGTTTTCAATTATACTTGATGCTACATGCTTTCAAATGCTTGAAAAATCGATTTTCTGCTCACTGTTTAGTGGACTCGCCGAGTCCACTGGAGAACTCGCCGAGTCCCCTCACAAATTCAACCAACTCGCCGAGTCAGTTCATGCACTCGACGAGTTGGTGCTCCTGAGTGCAGATTTTCGAGTTTTAAGGCTGGAATTGGACTAGGATCATTACCCTAAACTGTTTTGAACTTATAAACCCGTTTTTGATATGGTAATGATCATGCTAACCCAATTCAAAAGATAATTGTCAAAGTTTCAAGTTTTATATTAGTTTATAGGATTCTTGAAAATTATTGATGTGAATTATCCTTGCTTATGAGTTTTGCTAGATCATAGAAATTATTTGACACCTTCTTGTTAGTTTAATTGTTGATCTAAATGCCTTTTAATAGACTCCATAACTTGTCCTCAAGTTATGGAATTCCAAAAGTATTTTCATTAAAAGTCATTAAAACTCATAAGTTATAGAAATGAAAGGTTTTGAATAGTTTCAAAACTTTCCCACAAGTTTTGGAATTTGTAAAGTCACTTTAGAACACTTTAATTCCAACCCCTAGAATTTTAAAAGTTTAAAATTCAACCCTTATGCTTTATAGTATTATAAGTTAATAATATATATATATATATATATATATATAAGATCAAGTCATTCTTACCGTTAATAGGCATCATTCACGAAGCCGGTCTATAAGCGGGTATAAGGTTACTGCCTATAAAATGGCAGTTTAATGGGTGTCCACTCTCACCCACCGCTTCCTTGACTGGTGGAGGGTCGTTAGCCGAACGGGTAGGAGAAAGACTATAATCCTCATTAAAAGTATAATGATAATCATAAAGTAACTAAACCTTTTATAAATTCCCAATCTTAGTTACTTTAGGAAAATATGAAATTGATGCTTATCCATGAAATTACACTTTGCACCTTACCAAGTCTTTCATGGAGCGTGTGTGGTTAACTGGCACATTAACTTGGACTAGTAAGGGTGGCAAAGTGTAACTTAATGTTTATCATAAGGTCAATGGAGCATGTGTGGTTAACCAGCACATTGATTAAGGTGATAATTGACATTAAGAGTACCAAGTACATTTGCATGGTTATTCACACCTTGTTTGTGATCCTCGGTATCCCAGTCACAAACCTGAAGGGCATAATCGAGATTTAAACATGCCATCGAATTGTTCAATGTATCTCAAAGGATCTAGGAGTTTCAATCCAGTTAAAACTTAATAAAAATTTCGTTTTTCATGGTGGAAATTGGTAAATCGTCATTTACCTACCTTCAAATATTTTGCTAGTTGGATTACGGCATCCCTCTTCCAATTTGTAAAATATTGTGTTGGGTCCTAGCCTTAATATTTCATTTGCGTTTTTTATTAAGGACTCTTTATCTAATCTAATCTTGTTTTTATTTCTTTTCAGATGTCTTCCAACACTGCTTCTGGCTTAAACCCTACTGGCTCCTTCTCTTGCATGAACCTTTGTGGGAGAGTCATTTTTGATGGTTCCAACTTTAATGATTAGATTAGGAACATCAGGATGGTCACTCGCTATAAGGACAAGGAATATGTCCTAGATAAGGAACTTAAGGATATCGATGAGTCTTCTGCTACTCCTCAGGAGATTGCTGATTTCAGGGCACATGAGAAAGATGCCACCAAGGTAGCTTGTATCATGCTTGCCACCATGTCTCCTGAACTCCAAAAGTCCTATGAGGACTTCTACCCTTTTGAGATGCACCAGGACCTGATGGAAAGATACCAGTAGAGTGCTCGTCAAGAGCGGTATGAAATCATCTGCTCCATGATTACAACAAATATGAAGGATGTTGAACCCATTACGGGCCACTTACAAAAAATGAAAAGGTTTGTGGAGCGTCTGCTCAAATTGAATCTGAACTATGATGAGGAGTTGGATATAGACATTATTCTACACTCCTTACCTCCATGTTATGATCAGTTCCGCATGACATATCATATGAACAAGGAGGAAGTCACTCTGAGCAAGCTTCATGGCCTTTTGAGGACTGCCGAAAATGGTCTGAAAGGTAAATCTGTTGTAACCACTCCTACTGCTAATGCCCTTGTTCTGGCAATTGGGCAAGGTAAGGGGAAGAAGAGGAAGGCTCCTTCCAAGAGCCGCAAAGGAAAGTCTCTTGATGGATCCTCTTCAAGTGGAACCAAAGGAGGTTCTGCTACTCCCTCGACCATCCCAAAAGAAGCAGAGTGTTTCTATTGCCATGAAAAGGGGCACTGGAAGCGAAGATGCCCCAAGTAAGGATGTTAAGGATAGGAAGGTTAAACCCACCTATGCAAGTATTTATACTATTCTATCTAAAAACTCATCATATTCTAACTCTTGGGTTCTTGACACAGGTTGTGGAATTCACATTTGTTCTGATGTTCAGGGCCTAAAAAGAATTAAGGATGTGGGGCACGGAAAGATAAACTTAATCATGAGGAATAGGAAGGTTTCACCTGTCACCAAGATTGGAGTTTACTCTTTATTTCTTAGTAGTGGGTTAGAAATAGATTTGAATAATTGTTGCTACTCGTCTGAAATAGCGAGAAATGTTATTTCTTTTCATGGTTTGGACAAACGAGGTTTCACATTTTCGTTTGATAATGAAATTGGTGCAATAAATGCTTATTATAATGGTATTTTTTATATTAAAGCATTACCTTGTAATGGTGTATATGAAACTGTGATGGTTGTAGACAACTTAGGAAATAATGTGTTGCATATTGATTCTTCTAATGATTTGGATAAGGCATCCTTCTGGCGTTGTCGTCTTGGACATGTCAACAAGAAGCGCATAGGCCAACTCCAGAAGGCTGGAGTTTTGGAGTCATTCGACTTAAGGTCGGATGACACTTACGAGTCTTGTTTGCTTGGAAAAATAACTAAGTCACCCTTCACTAGTTCTTGTAAAAGGGGTGAAGGTTTGTTGGATCTCATACACACCGATGTGTGTGGGCCCTTCAGAACCACCATAAGGGATGCTAACCGCTTCTATGTGACTTTTACTGATGATTACAGTAGATATGGCTATCTCTACTTAATCAAGAATAAGTCAGAAACCTTTGAGAACTTCAAAGAGTTTAAACAAGAAGTGGAGAATCAGATGGGTAGGAAGATAAAGATGCTCCAATTCGATCGAGGTGGGAAGCATCTTAGTATCGATTTCCTAGACTATCTTAAGGAATGTGGGATTGTTTCACACTTCACGCCGCCTAGGACACCACAACTTAATGGTGTGGCTGAGAGGTGCAACCGAACCTTGTTGGACATGGTTCGTTCCATGATGAGTCGAGATTGGTTACCAATCTCATTTTAGGGGTATGCCTTAGAGATTGCCGCCCATATCCTTAATCTAGTTCCAACTAAGAAGTTTGCCAAAACACCTCACGAGATGTGGACTGGGAGGGCTCCCACATTAGACCACATCAAGGTTTGGGGTTGCGAGGCTTTCGTAAGGCGTGAAACTCACGACAAGCTCGAACCTCGGAGTGAGCGGTGTATTTTCATCGGCTACCCACATAAATCCTTTGGTTATCTCTTCTACAGACCGAGTGACAATGTTGTCTTCGTTGCGAGGAGAGGAGTCTTTCGCAAGAGAGAGCTCATAGGCCAAGGAGAAAGTGGGAGGCAAATTGACCTTGAAGAACTTCAAGAGTCAAGCGGTGAAGGAACCTCAAACACTAGCAATCAACCTAAGGAGGAAACTCCTGTTGATCCGATTGACAAGTCCGTACCTCTGAGGCGTTCCAGTAGAGTTAGTGTTCCACCTGTGTTATATGGTTTTCATATAACATCTGAGGGTGATACATTTATCAGTGATAGCACACTGGTAAATCTGGATGAACCTAACAACTACAAGGAAGCCATGGTAGGCCCCGAGTCTGCTAAATGGAAAGAGGCTATGAACAACGAGATTCAGTCCATGTATGACAATCAAGTTTGGAACTTGGTTGATAAAGTATCGGGTCGTAAGATAGTCGGGTGCAAATGGATCTTCAAGAAGAAGACCGACATGGATGGAAAGGTACACATTTATAAGGCACGATTGGATGCGAAGGGCTTTGCTCAAACTCTGAGATTTGACTATGATGAGACTTTCTCACCAGTAGTGAAGATTAAGTCTATTAGGGTTATGCTAGCCATTGCTGCATTTCATGATTATGAAATTTGGCAAATGGATGTCAAAACCGCTTTCCTTAATGGAAAATTGGCTGAGGATGTTTACATGAGTCAGCCAGAGGGTTTTGTCGATGCAAAGCACCCTAATAGAGTGTGTAAGCTTGAGAAATCCATTTATGGATTGAAACAAGCATCTCGCAGATGGAATCTTTGTTTCGATGAGAAAGTCAAAGAGTTTGGCTTTTCGAGAAGCGAGGATGAGTCCTGTGTATATGTCAAGGCTAGTGGGAGTACAATTAGCTTTTTGGTATTGTATGTGGATGACATACTACTCATAAGAAATGACATCCCAGTCTTGCAGGAGGTTAAGTCCTAGCTTGGGAAGTGTTTCGCTATGAAGGACCTTGGAGATGCTGCTTACATCCTTTGGATAAGGATATTGAGAGACATGAGTAAGAGACTAATTGGACTTAGTCAAAGTACCTACTTGGATAAGGTGTTGAAAAGATTCTGCATGCATGATTCCAAGAAAGGTGATTTACCGATCCAGAGCAACGCCAAACTGAGTAAAACTCAGAGTCCGAGTACGGAGGCTGAGATAGTTGAGATGAGTCGAATACCATATGCTTCCGCTGTTGGCTCAATCATGTATGCTATGACTTGTACTCACCCTGATGTGGCCTTTGCTTTGAGCATGGTCAACAGGTATCTAGGGAATCCTGGTAAGGCTCACTGGACTGTGGTTAAGAACATTCTCAAGTACCTGTGGAGGACTAAGGACTGGGTCCTTACCCTCGGTGGGAGTGATGACTTGAGAGTGGTGGGGTATAGCGACGCTAGCTTTCAGACTGATAGGGATAATTTCCACTCTCAGTCGGGCTGGGTCTTTACCTTGAATGGAGGAGCAATAACTTGGAAATGTTCCAAGCAGGAGACAGTAGCTGATTCAACTTGCGAATCAGAGTATATAGAAGCAAGCGAGGCGGTGAAGGAGGCGATATGGCTGAAGAATTTCATTTGAGACCTTGGAGTTGTACCAGCTATAAAGGAGCCTATGGAGATTTTCTGTAACAGCGAGAGTGCAGTTGCCTTAGCCAAGCAACCAAGAGATCATGGCAGATCCATGCACATCAGCAGAAAATACCACTTCATTAGACATCGAATAGAAGAAGGACTCCTCGTGGCAAAGAGGGTATCATCAGATGAGAACCGAGAAGATCCCTTCACGAAGGGACTGAGTAGGGTTAAGCATTTACAGCATGCGAGGTGCATTGGGCTAAAGGATGATATTAGTTTTAATGATTAGATAGTTTTCGAAACTTGTAAATGTTGAAATGTAATTGACATTTGATGTTTAAATAAAAGGTGTTTTTTATTTACTAGTATGGTACTGTCTTGTGTCAATCATTTAGTATTGTTTCACTTTGCATGTTTTGACTTCCCGAATAATTATATTATTCAAACTATCCACAGTCGATCATACGTTGGAAGTAGGTATTGAATCAAGACTGTCATGAATTTGGATTGTAGATTTGTCTGAATTGTATTAGACATAGCAAAGTCTGTTGCAACATTCATGAGTGCTCATAAGGTCTAAGTATTGGATTAAACCCGCGCTCACTTGTATCACTTCATGGAATTCATCTCGAGTGATCGTGAGTCGATAATATCATATAAATCTTCAAACGTAGATATATGAGTTGTTGACTATGAGTTGGTTGTACATTGATAGTACGAAAACGCATCGGTAACTCGATGTTATATAACGTGTGGTTGTGAGTGCAAGTATACTTCTCTCAATTCATTCCAATTGTTCGTGGTGTTGTGTGAAGCATTTGAGGCATCGCACTTGGGGTGCTAGTGTGACAACCGTCAAAATTCGAGTCGGTTCTAGATTTGAATAAACTTAGTTGCACATATAGGCACGACACATAATAGACTTAGTAACTAGAAGCTAAGTTATAACCTACTAGAAACTTGGAAACAAGTAGGATCGGATGATAGTGTACTTAGATTTCACATTGATATGTGAATTCTACTACTACTTAACTGTAGTGACTATCCATATTTGGGTCACTCTTTGAGTCAAACACCTTTTCATGAATCATATACACACATTATGCACTTGACCTCGTAGTAGAAATTAGGTTGGAGCCTCATAGAAACTTAAGTCAGAGTTGAAAACTATGACTAGTATACTTGATTCCTCAATTTCGTTTGAATCTTGAAACCACTACATAGAATGCCAATAAACCGATAAAATAAGTTACAAATATTATTTATAACTATAAAAGAGTTATAATACCATAAGATAAATTGAAGTCTCAAAGATTCTATTGATTTTGATATCTAAAGATTTTTTAATTCTCAAAACCCTAAAAACCCTAAAGCCTAAATTTTATAAAATTTGACATCAAGAATTCTATAAAAATAGTTATGAAACTCATAATATTATCCTAAAACAATTAAATCAGGGAAATATAATCAAGGAAAATAAAATTTAACTCATTAACATTTACCCTTAATTTATAAATCAAAAATCAAGGTTTTATGAATAAAAACTTGATTTTAGTGCACATTTTATATAAAAATTGAGATATTTTATAAAAGAACTTAAATTTTATAAAAGAAAATGAATGAGAAAGGGGTATTATACTAAAAAATTCGGATCCCTCTCTCCCCATATCTCTCTCTCACACTCTCATTCTCCAACACACACATCTCTCTTCTTTCTCTCTCTAGAAAACTCTCTCTACCTTCTCTCTAATTTTTCTCTCCAAACACCACTCCATTCTCTCTTCCTCCCTCTAAGAACCATGAAATTTTCTAGAAAAGCATGTCCTAAACTATTTATGTTCGTTGTATTTATTTGACTCATATAAACTTGGTTGCTATATTTTGCATATTGTGAGTATTCAGCACTCCCCTATTTTCGGTTTTTACATTTTGGGGTGGAAAAGCATGTCCTAAGCTATTTATGTTCGTTGTATTTATTTGACTAATATAAACTTGGTTGCTATATTTTGCATATTGTGAGTATTCACCACTCCCCTATTTTCGGTTTTTACGTTTTGGGGTGGAAAAGCATGTCCTAAACTATTTATGTTCGTTGTATTTATTTGACTCATATAAACTTGGTTGCTATATTTTGCATATTGTGAGTATTCACACACTCCCCTATTTTCAGTTTTTATGTTTTGGGGTGGAAAAGCATGTCCCGAAAAACTATTATTTGAATGTTGTATTTAAATTGATTTGTATCAAACATGATTGCTATTTTATTGCTATATCTCTCTATGTATGTCTATACAACACGGAACATGAGAACTTATCGTACTAAGGCCCTTCCCTTATCTCTAACCATTAACTCTTTGAGCCAATGGTCATTATGGATAGCGCTATTAGGAATTGACAACTCCTCACTCGCCCTATTGCTGGAGTGCATGATACCATATTCATCTATGGAACGATAAGCATAGATCTTGATAGGGCTTCAGTCATAGGTTTAGTTGAGACTCATTATTTGCTCATACACATACAAACTCGTTACTCATTATAGCAATAAACTTGTTTATTAATTATAGCAATGAACTTTGTTTCTCATTACAACAACGAACTTTTATTACTGAAAACTTATATACATGTTTCAGCAATGAAATTGTTTGCTCCTTGTAGCAACAAAATTGATTGCTCATTTTAGCAATGAAACTTGTTTACTCGTTTGAGTAACGAACTTTATCTTCCATGAGAATATGAATGTTTCATCTTATTCGGGCAACATACTTTATCTCTCATGATGACAAGGAACTTTGTTTTTACAAACTTATTTACTCCTTTTAACAATATACTTTTATTATTGGAAACTTTTATCAAAACTTTGATTTCAATTCATGAACCAATATTATTTTGTTAAACTTGTGAGTACTCACCAACTATTTTTATAGTTGACGCTCGTTTTACATGCTTTTTCAGGAATCATCGAGTAAGTGGCACTTAGGGACACTTCACTTTTAGGAGCATTCGCATGTGTTGTATTTCAATTTACATTGTAATTTCTTTTAAAAGTTGTTCAAACCCATCGTAAATTTGTAATGATTTTTAATACTATGGTTGGTGTTGTCTTTTAACTTTTGCTATGAAACCCTTTATACTGCCACGCCTCGTGTTTCCGCTTTAGCGGGGTGTGACAGGAAATGGTATCAGAGCCGCAGGTTATAGAGAATACCGGTTTTCCTTTGGAAAACCACAACTATAGCCAAAAAATTTCTAAGCGTTTTTAAAATATAGAACATACTACTGGTATAACTAATTCGAGTACGCATTATTGGACTTTAACTAAGTATAGCCTGGCCAACTATGCTTAATTAAGGAAACTTAATGCGAGGCTTGAAACAGTTATAGTAGAATTATGTTCAAAACAATTTTCAACTTAAACTTTTGAAAAACAAAATTTTTGGTGTGCGTACGGGCATTGCATATTATAGGCATTCATCTAGATACACTTAGAAACTAAGTTCACTGTTATATCAATGCCCTTATTTAGAAATATTCTTATCCCTTATCAAGTGCTAGGTTAACCACTTAGGTTATATCACTAGCCACTCTAAGAGCAATGCACATAGTACTGATAATGGGTATTCCTCGGTAGCTATTGACTTTAGATATAAGGTTAGTAGTTAGATATACATTAGTAATAATCTTAAGTCGAAACCAATACCAATTATCCCTCAATACCTCTTCATCGTCTTCTTACTAGAGTTACAACTAGGAAAAAGCGTTTCGATACCGACACGAATGATAATTGGAGCATCGCGTAAGGAGGTAGATGAGTCGCCACTAAGTAATCACTTGGATACCATTGGCGGGCGTTCCGGATTCGAATCACGAGGAGACACGGATGTTTAACCCATACGTGAGACCTTATTACTACGCTACGATTTAGCTTTCGGTTGTTTCCACCTTCAGGTTAAAACTTAACATAGGATATCCCTTTGACCTCTATAAAAGGCCACGAAACTGCATTGACACCATAAAACGTTTTTCAAACAATTTTTCTTGCCCTTTATCTTAGGGAAAAAGACATCGGTACTCGTCTTATACTCGCCTTGTACTCGCCTTAGTATTTAGGTACGATCAGCTACACTAATATACTTATTCCTTACTTCTTAATCTTCCATCGAAAAATTATTTCGTTTCATCGGTTTTATTTATCATCGATAAAATACTTTATAACCACTTCATACAACTTACTAGACATTTCCAAACAATGTAAGCCATATTCTCGCTAAAACTCTTTTGACAACTTGCTTTAACTTAACACTTTTCTTCAAAACTCAATTTAACCAATATTGGTTTTAACCTTGCTATTTCAATTTCATTTCAAATTCATTTCAATGGATTGATGTGCTTTTAAGGGCATATAAACCATTTTAAACATTGCTTACCATTTTGACACGTCTTCGAAAAACTAGAAACATTTTCTTTTATAATCGTGTTTAAACTCTTTACTATAAAACTTAAACATATGACGTTAAAGTTCATATTATGTGTAAAAGCTTCATCGGATCTTCAAACCACTTTTGTTTTAAGACTTTTGACTACTTCCCCATTTAGGCATCGTACTTTACTTAAATGTGTTTTCTTGAAACCCAACATGGTATTTTTACAACTTTCTAATCCAAATGTGTTTACAAGACATCACTGATGCCTACATTTCAAAACACACCTTATTTGTTTATTTTATTTCAAATTAGTTTTATAATCTGTGTTTATAAAACTTACAACATTGCAAAACTTAGTGTTCACTTTTAAAATTCCAGTGACGCACTTTCGACAATGCACAATTATTCATTCAAAATATGTAAGTTTTTACCTTATCCGTTTTAACCATTGTTGGACCCCAGTCAAAAAAGGTCAAAACTATCAGATTTTCAATTACAAGTTTTAGTGTTTCTTCTTTTTCACAAAGGGAGTTTAACTTAATAGATAACTCGTGAATTTTTAGCAAATCTTAGAAAACACTTTAAAACTTCTTCATTTCTATTTAATCATCAATATACATCAAATATTGAAGTTTGAAATATATCTCAACCTGGTTTTAATCTACCTATAGGTATTGTTCTTATAATTTTAACAATAACAATCATTGCCGCCGCTACCTTCCTTTTTCTTTCCCCCGCACTTGATTTCTTGCTCTCCTTATGATTTTAGATCTCGCACGCCCATAATAGTAACATAATACATTGTCTAATTTTGTTTCTTTCTATTTTGCTTCTCCTAGTATCATGTTCGTACACATACAGACTAGAAGTCTACCCTTTTCGTTTTGAGCAATTTATACGTGTATAGTCGTGAGACATAATTTTGATTTAGTCAACTTTGATATATTCAATTACGCCTTTTACCATATACATCTTGTTTTTATTTTGAAATCTACAATAAACAAGTATTCCTTATTTACATTTGCCCTTTCGTTCTAAATTCGGAAACTTGATTTAAAATGCAAGTTTCATTGTATTTTTCCTTATAAGTAATACAAAGATGAATACCCTTATGCTTATAATTTTTCTATATCTGAAAAATATATGTGAAGGATATGTATTCTTATGTTTCTCCTTTTCTTTAAATACATCAAAAGTTTTGAATTTTACGATTATCTATTTTCTAAATGATTGTTTTTGTAGAAACACTAAACTAAGAATGCATTATTTTCAATGATCGGTATTTTTATTCATTTCTTAAAAATAGCATTCTACTTTGCTATTTTCAGTAAATTCCTAAACTCTCAAACTTGTTTTCATAAATATTCTGAGTCCTCTTAAACTTGTATTTGTCTTGACTTAGACAATTAGTCAATTTTACAAAAAGCCTAATATTAATATTTCTATAAAAAAAAATTTCCCCTTAATGACGACTTAAACATTTAACTTTAATTTATCTTTTTATTATTTTACTACTTCGTTTGATCGCCACACATGTATTTTCATTATCTTGGAATTATTACACATTTTGATAATAGTGAGATTACTTATCATTTCTAATCACTCAAATTGTTATCTAGACAAGGTGGTTTAATTTATCATAAACTTGCATCGCCTCCATTTGCGACAATGACTCTCTAAATATATATATTCTTCGAATATTGTTTTATTATAGTAAGAGTAACGTGGTAGTAAATATTGCTTCGGAAATCCTCGATCGTTTCGTAACTTATTTTATAGACGACACTTAAATAGCCTTTACATTTGAGATGTAACAAAACTTCGTTGTCTACCCTTAGTACGTATTTTTAGGAACTTACCCTCAATCGCTTCTCTTTCATTCGTGCTACCCCTTCTTATTTCAAAATATATCCTTTCCAGATGTAGTAGCCAACCCGGAAGTGAACAAATTGTTCCTAATCTCTTCTTTATTAGGCGGCGAATTTACACTTAGTGCTAATTTAGAACGCGACTTAAGGATCAATGCGGATATAACGCTCAGTGCAGTTAGTGCTTCAGCAAAACTTATAGCTCTCTTAATTCAGATAATATCGAACTAGATGATCTTTTTCGACTAGGTCGCCATGTTTGGATCATGATTTCCATGATCCTAATTTCTCGCAATCTAAATTGTAGAACTCGAATTAAGGAAACATTAATTTGACTATAGCTAAAGAATTGGGCTTTTCTCTTGAGGAAATAAACCCGAAATAATCAAAGAACATTGCAAGTCACCACCTCTCCAGCTATATAATTGTATTCGACTGAGTTCTAATAGAATACGTCACGAATTGAATTTCGGGGCGAAATTCTTTCAACCGGGGGAGAATGTGACAACCGTTAAAATTCGAGTCGGTTCTAGATTTGAATAAACTTAGTTGCACATATAGGCACGACACATAATAGACTTAGTAACTAGAAGCTAAGTTATAACCTACTAGAAACTTGGAAACAAGTAGGATCGGATGATAGTGTACTTAGATTTCACATTGATATGTGAATTCTACTACTACTTAACTGTAGTGACTATCCATATTTGGGTCACTCTTTGAGTCAAACACCTTTTCATGAATCATATACACACATTATGCACTTGACCTAGCAGTAGAAATTAGGTTGGAGCCTCATAGAAACTTAAGTCAGAGTTGAAAACTATGACTAGTATACTTGATTCCTCAATTTCGTTTGAATCTCGAAACCACTACATAGAATGACAATAAACCGATAAAATAAGTTACAAATATTATTTATAACTATAAAAGAGTTATAATACCATAAGATAAATTGAAGTCTCAAAGATTCTATTGATTTTGATATCTAAAGATTTATTAATTCTCAAAACCCTAAAAACCCTAAAACCTAAATTTTATAAAATTTGACATCAAGAATTCTATAAAAATAGTTATGAAACTCATAATATTATCCTAAAACAATTAAATCAGGGAAATATAATCAAGGAAAATAAAATTTAACTCATTAACATTTACCCTTAATTTATAAATCAAAAATCAAGGTTTTATGAATAAAAACTTGATTTTAGTGCACATCTTATATAAAAATTGAGATATTTTATAAAAGAACTTAAATTTTATAAAAGAAAATGAATGAGAAAGGGGTATTATACTAAAAAATTCGGATCCCTCTCTCCCCATATCTCTCTCTCACACTCTCATTCTCCAACACACACACATCTCTCTTCTTTCTCTCTCTAGAAAACTCTCTCTACCTTCTCTCTAATTTTTCTCTCCAAACACCACTCCATTCTCTCTTCCTCCCTCTAAGAACCATGAAATTTTCCAGAAAAGCATGCCCTAAACTATTTATGTTCGTTGTATTTATTTGACTCATATAAACTTGGTTGCTATATTTTGCATATTGTGAGTATTCAACACTCCCCTATTTTCGGTTTTTACATTTTGGGGTGGAAAAGCATGTCCTAAGCTATTTATGTTCGTTGTATTTATTTGACTCATATAAACTTGGTTGCTATATTTTGCATATTGTGAGTATTCACCACTCCCCTATTTTCGGTTTTTACGTTTTGGGGTGGAAAAGCATGTCCTAAACTATTTATGTTCATTGTATTTATTTGACTCATATAAACTTGGTTGCTATATTTTGCATATTGTGAGTATTCACACACTCCCCTATTTTCAGTTTTTATGTTTTGGGGTGGAAAAGCATGTCCCGAAAAACTATTATTTGAATGTTGTATTTAAATTGATTTGTATCAAACATGATTGCTATTTTATTGCTATATCTCTCTATGTATGTCTATGCAACACGGAACATGAGAACTTATCGTACTAAGGCCCTTCCCTTATCTCTAACCATTAACTCTTTGAGCCAATGGTCATTATGGATAGCGCTATTAGGAATTGACAACTCCTCACTCGCCCTATTGCTGGAG